>NW_022195032.1:0-54850 GCF_008641045.1 Pistacia vera | reverse complement strand
TGTTGTTGAGGTTGCGTCTCGCTAGATTGTCGGCGATCTGAGCGAGTGACTGGAGATTGCAACGTACAATGGTGTCCACGAACACGCAGGTGTCTTCTTTTGTGTTGCCCGGTGGCACGTCCACCACGTACGACTCGATCACCACCGTTCCGTTACCGGCAGGTGAAGGATGGAGCGTTGTAACGGACTTGTAATTCGCGAGTCTGTGGTCACCGCCCACCACGCTGAAGCTGATGACGTGGCGCTCGTCGTCTAGGATCTCGAGACGCTCGGTGCTGTTAGCGGCTGGGAGTCCGGAGATGACGTGCACCTCACGTAGAGTACCGACGTCGCCGTCGCCGTTGATGACGTGGCAGCTCTTGACGAAGTGTTTGTAAGCTTGTGGGTTATCGAAGCGGCGAACCACTGACCAGACGGTGGAGACAGGAGCAGCGATCAGCTGGACGACGGAGGAGCAGCACTGGTTGGGACCCACGGCGTGGACGTGGTAACGTGCGATGGTGTCGGGCACGGGGGTGGCAGACGTTAAAGGAAAGCGCTTTTGGAAGCCTTTCTGGCAAAGTCTGTTAGCTGTGGTGGCGGTGGTGGTGGCCGTGTTGTTGATTCTCTGGAGTAAAATAGAGGATTTAGGAGGATTTGAAGGCATTTTTTGAGAGATCATTCGGTTTAGTTGAGTAAGTCTGCAGGGTTTGTGAAAGAGTATATAATTTGATGTTTGTTCGTATAAAGAATCAAGAGGTTTAAAAGTACGAAGGGAGAGAGAAAGGAGGAGAAGGAGAAGTTGGGGTCAGTCACTTTCAGAAAGTCACACAGAAGAATCCATGGGGGTGTGTAATCACATATATAGAGGAAGAAAGAGATTGGAGGTGGAAGGTTTTATGATAGTTCATGTGGGTGTATTAAAATAGGGCCTTGTTGCTCCTATTCAAGTTACCATATTAACCCTTTTCTTAATGACTAATTTACCCCCTTTGATTATCCTACTAAATCTTTGTTTTTTAGCCCACTAATTGCTTCATATATTCATACAATCAAATCAATTGATTCTCTTGACTTTGATTCAATGTTAATACAATAATTCTTTCCTCCTACAAATCTATTATTTCCTTTAAAATTTCTTCCTAAAAGTACTCTTTACAAGGGGTAATTAAAACTAAAATATTGTCTTTTAATATTTCATTAGAGGGGTAGTTTTATTTAAAAAAATAATATTTACCTCTAATATTTTATATCTTTTTCTACTTCATAAACCCTAATTTTATATTGAAATAATTAAGATGAAATGGGTTTGGTCAGTATGCATTAAACTATTCATGTCTATTTTATCATATTTATTGTTTCTAACTTTCTATTAATTTACACGTTTACAAAATTTATAAGTTTGTTATTCTTTAAAAAAAAAAAAAAAAAAACATATGTGACAATGTGCGTAACTACTTATATGCTTGATTAATATATTAAATGGATATTTAAAAAAAAAAAGGAGAAGAATATATATATAAAAAAATGATTGAGAAAGTATAACATGAGTAGTCAAAATATAATCGTAAGAGTTATATTGTATTGATGGAATTTATTTAGACATTTAGTTGTGTTTAAATTTTTTAATGAAATTTATTAAGAAAATTATGGGGTGCACAGATAGTTTACGCGCAATTCAACTTTCGAAGGGAGACCACAACCCTCGACTTAAATCGCGAATGCTCAGATAGAAAATCGAACCTAACTGTGCAACATATCCCCAATTTGTCCTAATCATCTGAATTACCTATGGATGGATGAAATCAAAGTAAATTGATATTAAGAAAATATTTTTTTCTTTTGCTGTTTTGCTATTGTATACATAATTCAAAACTGGACTTTCGGTTCACTCCTAATTACTCAAATACTAGTATAATCTATCTCCTTTCCTTCACCAAAAAAAAAATAAAAAAAAAATTGGTGGAATTAAATATGATTTATAATTACAGTGGAGTCTACTATATAAGATAATTAATTAGTTGGCAACCGGTGGAAGAAGATGAGTATGAGTGGCCAAAATTGAGGTAGCTTAATAGGGTTAAATTAGGGTGAATTTTCCATGACCACACAGATTGATTCAAATTGACAAAGGTTTCACCTTGCCTCCGGTAAGTGGAGCAGGAGTATTAAATCGATTGAACCGTAATTATTAGAATAGCTTTAAATTGTCTTTACTGCTGCATATTTTTACATTGATTTTCGTAATATAAATGTCTTCAACCCAGAATATTAAATATTATAAACCAGATTTTAAGTCAATGAAGAAGCAAGTTGGTAAATGCAAATGGCTATCTGAAGCTTCTGTCAAATTTATACTGAACAAACGGAGCTCTCTCTCTCTCTTTCTCTCAACTTGGAGGAGAGAGTCTTATGCGGAAGGATAAGATAAACCATTCTTTCAATCAGAAACTGACCCAGTTACAGACTGCAAACATATATATTTTATTAAGCAATCGTTTACCCTTCCATGCCCTCCAAAACAAGTTGTATATATATATATATATATATATATATATTGTTCATTACTTTGGCTGCTTTAACGTGATTCTTTGCTTTTATCTGGTCTAAGCAGCAGTTGGAGCCAAAACCTGGACACCCCATTTGATTTTTTTTTTTTTAGTTATTTATATATTTCATGTAATTCTGTAAAATTGAACAAGTTGGGAGACTTTAGCACATGATTCTCAGGAACAATTCAGCTGGCGATTGCGAATTTGGGACCCATTTTTATCTGTGATTATTAGTACAATTGATTAGACATTAATCACCCATTATTATGATGATGATTTCCCTAATCCCTATATCAAAACTTGTACCTTCTTGTAATTTATCTTGTTTTTCCATTTTTGATGTATATATATATATATGTCACCGGCTTCCTTCTTGACATTTAAATTAAGACTAGTTCAATGTATTATCAATAGTAATATTCAAATTAATTCTAAGTACATGAATATGAATATTTATGTATATCCTTTGATGTACCCACAGCATGCCTTTGGCTGGCTTGATATGGATTCAATTGTATTTTCTATAATCAACTTGTGGGAGAGTGTGGTGTACTCTCATCTTATAAGAAATGGACATCTTCAAATCGAATCAATTACCCGAAAAGAACATAATAGAACAAATTAATATTTATATTTCTAGTTGCAGCATATAAAAAATGATGCTTGCAAAATTCAATCAAAGGATGGGATGATCTGAATCTCATGCTCAAAACTTTTAACTTGACCTAAACGCAGTCGAGTTCAGTTAAGTTTAGCCAGCTTGAACGTTTAGACCCAGTGTATTGTATCCATCAGCAGCACAAGAATGCATGCACGATAAATAATAGAAAAAACAAACCTTCTGTGGAAGACGCAATTTGATGACGAGCTGCCATATTTATGCATGGCTCTTTAATCCTTCTGTGGACTCCATGCTTACAGAAGTATTTTTATTTTATTTTTTCTGGGTAAAGAGAAAGGTTATTACAATGGACTTCGAAGACTGGGATATGGTCTGTTGGATCTCTGAAACTCGTATCAGAAGTGGGCTGTAAATCATAAAGAGTGTGATGCAAGCATGTGATCAATTATGGTGATGACTAGAGACTGTGAATCTGAGTTGAGTTTGATGATGTTGATTATTTCTTATTTTAATAGGGAGAACGACATTTTCCCACCCAAGGTTTGGGGGAGCCACACTTTCCCACCCTTTAAGTTTCAAAATGACACTTTCTCACCCTTTTCTAGATTCTGTTATATTTTTCGTTAATATTTTACTGAAAAAACAAAAATACCCTTAAATATTTGACTTTATAAATTTTTATTAGCCAAAAAATAAATATTAAAAAGTAAAAAAAAAAATTCTGCTAGCCCCACATAAGAAGTTAAAAATAATGATATAGACTCGTTTAAAGTTAAATAATTATAATATCATCAATATCTCATCACTTTATTCAATAATCTATTAAATTTATAATATTTTTTATTTTTAATAATTAACATAGAATATCAATATTTTTAATTAATTAAATAAACAAAAGAAAAAAAAATATTTTTACACTTAAACTAATAAATAAACGAGTAAAGACATTAACTTAACTAAATTTTAATTTATAATAAACTAATTAAGAAATAAATTTTTAAATTTTTTTTTTTGTTTTTTCAATCAAATATTAATAAAAGAAAATGTCATTTTAAACTTGGCAAATAGGAAGCGTTGCTTCGTCAAACCTTGGTGGGATAACGTCGTTCTCCTATTTTAATATTAATTAATTCATTTCTACGTACGTTAGATGTATGGGCAAAATATTGTGTACTTTTGGGTGGAGGAAAGGACATTTCGTATATACTTTCAAATCAAATCCTCAGTTTTAGGTATCTCAATAGTCACCCTATTTAATTGTTTTAATTAGCGAATAATGAAGTTAATTTATGCATGATTTTTAACATAGTATTTTGAAAAGAAAAAAAAAGTAAAATTGATTTACCTTTAGGAAAAAAAATAATTATTAATATTTTATAAATTAAATAAAGTAAAATTAAATTTTAAAAATATTGAAACAAATACATTTTTAAGTTTTTAAGATAAAATAGTAGAATATGATAGGATAATAATAGTGAACCAAATGGGTCGTTGTCTTTGGAAATGATCAAGGGTCACTTGTGTTAATTATAAAAGTTTTATTTGATTCTTTTTCTATAGCACCCTTGAAAGAGATGAGCTTCATAATTAAATAGCTAATTTTAATTTCATTCTATTAGTTAAGTTCATAACAAAGGAATTTCAATTATCTCCTTATCGACAGTCGACTGTGAATCAAACAGAATCTCTTGGTGCGATTCCAGCCAATTATACTTTTTTTTTTTTTCAGTTTTTTATTCTTTTTTAAATTTATTAACTTTAAAATTAAAATAAACCAAACTAGGGGTGAAAAATACGTTTAATAAAGTTTGGGTGGGAAAATGTTATTCAACCTCATTAAAAATTATAAAAGGCATTATTATTTTTTCGTAGCTTTACCCTATCAGCTAACATATTCCATCGACAGAGATTGACAATGAGTGGGAAATTTCTTTTCTCAAAGTTTATGGGTGCAAAATGTTATTACAGTAAACCTTGGCTGGAAAATGCCAGCCGCACCTATAATTAAATCGATAGAAATGGGCGAGGCCGGGGTTGAGGATACTTGAGCGGGGCGAGGCCGGTGCTGAGGATACTTGAGCAATGGAAAATGTAATTAGTGTTGGGAGTGTAGAAAAAGTGGGTATATATACGAAGGGTATTTCTATAATTATTTAAATATATCAAGAACAGGTAATTTACTAGACTTGAGGTGAGGAGATCTCAATCCATAAATTTTTTTTAGAGTTGGTTAAAATAAAAATTAATTATAAATTAATATTTTTGTTCATTAATATAGGCCAAAATATAGAAATTGTAAATATATTTTTTAGCCCTGATTTTTCTAGGAATTCCTGCCTCATACGGGGCGGGACAGGGAACACGCCCGTCTCTATAAATAGACGGTTTAACTACATTCCATTCATTAAGTTTATAACAAATAAATTATCTCCTTATCGAGTTCAGTTTTTTAAATAAAATTTTGAATACGGGTTATAATCTAATTTCGCCTTCCGAGCTAAAATCTTAAAACAATTTTTACAGAAGTATAATTACGCTAAAATTAAAATAAATAACACGTAATACCACTAAAATCTACAGAATTACACTCCTAATCAACTGTCACGGTCTGTCTTTGAAATTATTAAATCTTTAATCAAGCCCTGTTTGGTGGGTGAGGTGAGGCCAAGTACTATAATAGCTGGAGGATTATCCGCTACGTGTGGACATATCAATGGTCACAATAATAACAGCTGTCTGAGTAACTACACACGAGATTTCCTCAATGACTGCAGAATTTTCAGGTGATAAGTTCAGGGAAAATTCGCCCAAAAGAAATAATCTCTCTCCGTCTCTCTCTCTGTCTTTTAACTTTCTAGAGAAAAAATTGTTTCTTGATTGAGATTGAGAGAGAGATTAGAAATAAGTAGTCGTGATGGATCAGATTATGAACAAGGTGGGCTCGTATTGGATCGGCCAAAGAGCCAACAAGGAGCTCAATTCAGTTGGTAGTGATATCAGCGTACGTACTTTTTAATCTTGGAATTTTAATCCTTTTATCGTTATTTACATGCCAATTTTGATNAATCGATAGAAATGGGCGAGGCCGGGGTTGAGGATACTTGAGCGGGGCGAGGCCGGTGCTGAGGATACTTGAGCAATGGAAAATGTAATTAGTGTTGGGAGTGTAGAAAAAGTGGGTATATATACGAAGGGTATTTCTATAATTATTTAAATATATCAAGAACAGGTAATTTACTAGACTTGAGGTGAGGAGATCTCAATCCATAAATTTTTTTTAGAGTTGGTTAAAATAAAAATTAATTATAAATTAATATTTTTGTTCATTAATATAGGCCAAAATATAGAAATTGTAAATATATTTTTTAGCCCTGATTTTTCTAGGAATTCCTGCCTCATACGGGGCGGGACAGGGAACACGCCCGTCTCTATAAATAGACGGTTTAACTACATTCCATTCATTAAGTTTATAACAAATAAATTATCTCCTTATCGAGTTCAGTTTTTTAAATAAAATTTTGAATACGGGTTATAATCTAATTTCGCCTTCCGAGCTAAAATCTTAAAACAATTTTTACAGAAGTATAATTACGCTAAAATTAAAATAAATAACACGTAATACCACTAAAATCTACAGAATTACACTCCTAATCAACTGTCACGGTCTGTCTTTGAAATTATTAAATCTTTAATCAAGCCCTGTTTGGTGGGTGAGGTGAGGCCAAGTACTATAATAGCTGGAGGATTATCCGCTACGTGTGGACATATCATTGGTCACAATAATAACAGCTGTCTGAGTAACCACACACAAGATTTCCTCAATGACTGCAGAATTTTCAGGTAATAAGTTCAGGGAAAATTCGCACAAAAGAAATAATTTCTCTCTGTCTCTCTCTCTGTCTTTAACTTTCTAGAGAAAAAATTGTTTCTTGATTGAGATTGAGAGAGAGATTAGAAATAAGTAGTCGTGATGGATCAGATTATGAACAAGGTGGGCTCGTATTGGATCGGCCAAAGAGCCAACAAGGAGCTCAATTCAGTTGGTAGTGATATCAGCGTACGTACTTTTTAATCTTGGAATTTTAATCCTTTTATCGTTATTTACATGCCAATTTTGATTCCTATGTCGATCCAGTCATAAAGTTTGTTTTTCTTTACATTATAATTGTGATTTGAATTTAGGTTATTGTGGTGTTGTTATGGAAATTTTTTTTTATGAACGTGGGTATTGATTAATTTGTATTAATTAGTGGATTTGGTTACAAATAATATGATAATTAACTGTCTTGAAACGGGGATGATGAGTTAGCGTCTCTTTAGAAGCAAAATGTGATGTGGCCTTAAAGGATTAGATACTTTAATTGCAATGGGGAATTAAAGGGTTGTTTTGGTTTTGAAATTTGAATTACTCCCATTACCATGTTTGGAATGTGACCCAGTAGCTGTTGGTCGCTGAGTAATGTGAAGCTTAACTTAAATGGCTGTGAAATATGGATCTTGTTTTGTAGATAAAAAGAAGTTGGCATTTTTCTGTGGCAATGTGCCCATGTTTATTCTAGATGATTGAAGTTATATGTGATGAGTTAGTATGTTCTTTTGTGGATGTTTATAAGAAACTAAGATGACAGAATAGGAAGATAAATTACTTGGAGAAAATAAAATCACATGAATTAGGGCACCAACTCTTTGGTTTGGTGCTTTGGCCCCCCTTTTTAACAAATTTATTCTTATTTATTAAAAATAGTTTGACGGACGGTAGGAAGAGGAAGAAATATAGACTCCCATCGATGTAGTTTCAACTTGAGGGTTTTTTTTTTCTTGCTTATGCACATGAAACACACACGCACACGCACGCATAGTTCAGTAACTAAGGAAGCATGAATGGTAACTCACAAATGATGGATTTGAATAGATCTCTGAGCCTTCTAACTTCTTCTTTTTTTTGTTTTTTTTGGTGAATTGGCTTTTTCATTAACAATCGGTTAGTTGTGTTTTATAAAATTTAGTTTTTTCTTGCTGTATAGAGTGTAGATGCAATGCAATCTAGAAAAAATTATAGATTACTGATACTTGTGTCATCTTGTTTAGTTTTTGTTTATGACTCTTATGTTTCTTTTCTCTTTTTTTTTTTCTCTGTGATTAGTCACTGGGAAGCAGCATTGAAGGTGGAACGAAATGGTTGGTTAATAAAATTAAAGGTCAGTCCTAACTCTTTATGCCAATTATCCAAATAATTGTTGCTCTGCAATAGATACAATCCTAGCAGGTATAGTGGAAGTTTTTTTGAAGTTTTTGAGATTGGTGATTAGTTATCCGATGGTCTCTATTAGGCTTCATTTTCAAGGATCTAATCAACTGATATAAGAAATATACTGGAGTTTAATTTGCTGGTTTTCCTGAAATACTTTTTGGGGGTTGGGGGAGAAAAGTGATCAGGGTTTGTGATAATTATTGAGTGAATGTTTGTCAAAAAGCTCTATAGGGTATTTTAGTATCAGACAACCTTAATAGAGATTAACATTAGAAGATTTCGCATAACACCCTTAGTATGAACTATTTTCTTCCAAGAGCAGGCTTGATGTGATTTGCACTCACTTGGCTTGGGTTTAGAAGGTGGCAATGGGCAAAATATCTGGAGAGTTGCCACTGTTGCTTTTGGAATAACCTGTCTTACTTCTCTACTGAAAGAAGATTGAAGTCCCCCAGAGACATGCTATTGAGAGAAAGAAATAAGACTTGAGCTTCAGGCTGGAGAAAGTTGTATAGGGTTGATTTTGTTTGGTATTCAAAATGATATTTGTGTGGGCAGATTTTTTGTATTTACTTTCAGATCTCAGTTCCTTCATCATTATCTTTTCTTTGAACTGGTTTTTTCCTTGGATCTTCTAATCCAGTCATTCCCATTTTAACTCCTAGTATGTCTTTTTTGTTGATTGTTTCTTTCATTAAAGTATGAATATTACTAAGTTACTCCTGGCCGAACAGGAAAAATGCAAAAGCCGTTGCCTGACCTGCTAAAGGAGTATGATTTGCCAGTTGGAATTTTCCCCAGAGATGCCACCAATTACGAGTTCAATGAAGAGACACAAAAGCTTACTGTCTTTATCCCAGCAATTTGTGAAGTTGGTTACAAGGACTCGTCTATCTTGCGTTTTAATACCACTGTTACTGGATATCTGGAGAAAGGGAAGTTCGCAGATATAGAGGGGATGAAGACAAAGTTTGTTCTTTGGATGAAAGTGACCTCCATCGCATCTGAGGGATCAAAGCTCCATTTTATGGTCGGGATGAAGAAAAGCAGGAGTAGGGCAGCTTACGAGGTTCACAGAGATGGAGTAAGCGTAGATAAGTTCTGATATCGTTTTAATGCTTTTGACGCAAGTATTGTAATTGTTATGAGCTGTAACTCCTTTGTCAATACCTTATGGAACCATACGTGCTAGCCTATGTGATTGGTTTCAGTAAGTACACAGACCGGTTTATCAAATCTTAACTGTTTCCTGTTGATTTTTACTATTAGTTGGGATGAAGTGATTTGTCTCTTCTGTTTCCATCTGCCCTGCCAACATGTTTCATGACCATGCTCTGGGACAGGTCTTATGGAAAAGCAAAATTCTGAATGAAACAGGTAGAATTGTGGGCAGCAATTAATTGTGGTTTGACAAAACCTGTACTCGAAATATCATGCCCATATAATGCTCAAATGTTGTCTATAAATGAGAAGAGAAGTGGGTCACAGATCAAGAAAATAATATCGTATTTATTTGGGCCCTGTATTTTCTAAAATTAAAAAAAATGGCGATGCACCAGCCGGGAATCGAACCCGGGTCTGTACCGTGGCAGGGTACTATTCTACCACTAGACCACTGGTGCTTGGTGATGCGTCTGTGACATGGAATATTATTTCTTTCTTAGAAAATATCAATATTTTTTTTAACAGTCAGAAGTGCTTCTGTAGTTCTGTAATCGACACTCAGTTTCTTGTTAATCAACCACTAATAAGGGATGCACCAATACATAAATACATACTGACCGTTGAATTTGACAATTATTTAAAGAGTTTGGATTTCTTTGATAATTTATTTCTATTTATGGATTGAGTAACCAAACATTACTCGATCGATCTGAGCAAATAAACTGGACGATATACAGAGAAATGCAACACTCCATTTGAGCTAACCACCGCCCTTTCATTAATTAAATATGAATGAGCTGAAGGCAGGTTAGGGAGAATGATGCTCATGTGTTATTTGTAGCTTAGCAATCTTAGTTAGCACTATCATTGAGTCTTTGAAAGAAGGACTTTGATGCTTCATATGTAGACCAGCAAATGGCAGCAGCCGGAGCGTGGAAGAGCATCCTTGGAATCCATCCCCTCATCAGCCCACGATATCCATCCTTCCTCACTATTGTGTCAATTACATTTCCAATTGAACCGCTTGAAAACCTATCACAACCGCACACACCCTGTATATCCAAAACACAAACCTTCAGATTAGCAACACAACACACACACACAGTCTGTACAGTTTTTTCTCATAGCTTTCAATTTTCAAAATTTGATGAGTTTACTGACTCATATTCACCACAAGCTTGTTTTTTTCACAGTTAAAATGTCCATTCCAATGCCCAGTATAAGTCTTTTGCATATCTCTTCATTATATCAAAACCAAATCAGTTATGGTGTCTCACGTGAAACGGCTAAGCAGTGGAGCATTGAAAAGCTAAAATTGATATGCTTCAAAACAAAAAAGTTAGAAGCAAATCTTAAAAGATATGTCACGTCACCTGGCACTGCAACTGAGTTTTAACAACATCTAGTGGTGTTGTCACAACAGCCGCTAGAGCCCCAGCCACCGCACCAGCGGTGGCGTGAACTACTAAACTCTCATTACTCACACTCTCCGGGTCCAACTCCATCAACCCTCTCTTTGCAGCCTCATAAGTCGCGAAATGAACAGCCGTAAACGGTGCGTTCATTAATACCGTAGTCCGATACGACGCATAGAAAGCTCCAATCCCTTCTTCCACCAACACTTTTTTCACACAGTCGGCGACTCCCTTGTACGGACTACTCTTCAACTGCAACCTCTGCTTCACCACATCCATCGGCGTAATCACCGCATCACTTGCAACGGTTGCGCAAACACCCGAAACTGCATGAGCCACGGAATTATTCGGGTCTCCACGGGAGAAGTACTCTTTACAGAGCTCATACACTGAGAAGTACACTGCATGTGCTGGTCCTGCGCCGAGGCCCATGGCTCCAATTCCACGGTATAGACCCGCAAGGCCCTCAAGCTTCAGTATCGAGTTAAAGGCTTGACGCACGCCGATGGGCTGAACCGGGCAGGAGGCCCCGAGGACTTGCATGCGGGTCTTGAGAGTGTCAACTGGGAACATAGCCATGTGTTCAACGGAGCCCGCGATGGACCCGGCAATCATAAACTGCCAGAACTCGAGGCCGTCATGCTGTAATGTTGTTGGGGTAGAGGGAGTTACCGGGTGGAAATCGGGGGTCCGATATTTCGGAGAGGCGTCAGTGGCCATAGTGATGCAATGGAAAATGCCGAGTTGTTAGCGTTTTATTAAGGTTTTAAAAGGAGGGAGAGTGGAGGATTGGTGATTAGAGAACGCTTTCGGATTCAACAGAGACGGTTTGTCACCATGCACTGAATTATATGGGAATAGAATTTTACTTTACTAGAGGATATATATGAATATCAATAACAATGGACAGAGCTTTCTCTACCGTTAGGTTTGATTCGTTTCCATTTTGCAGGAAAAAACAATTATAAGAAGTGTTATTCCAAAAAAGTGAGGATTGACCTAGGCTTATGCCACTAAGCACCAATTAAAGTTTATAAAGGCTTTGTGTCTTCTAGGAGTTGCCAGGACCGTCCCAAGATAAGAAGAATATGATTGTCACCAAATTGGCAAATTCAGATTTTATTTATGAGTGAATGAGGATTGCACACCTGTCAAAGCCTTAGGTAATTTGAGGATGTTTTCTAAGTTATCAGTTAATGGGACGGAAGGAAAGACTTGCACGGTAGTTTGAAACCTTATTTTGATTATAATCTTTATTTTTAGAGCAAAAATAACCTGCAAAAAAGAGATTGACTTGAGATTCTATCTGAATACTCAGTTATTATACCTCTACTCACTGTTCGCTATATACGATCTCTTGTAATATCTCATATATTTATTATTCAGTCTTTATATTAGATTATCTCAATCATTCACGTGTAATTTTTAAGAGTAGTTTAACACTTTGGTCAAAATCAAACATCAACCATAAGTACTTTATTATAACAAAAAACCAATCAAAATATATTTTAATTATATCATCTAGAAATAAGAAATAAAAACACAGGGTAGAGGGAGGCCGTGTGCTATCCACAAGCCATGCAAATATATGAAAGAAATGACGGCATAAAAGTTTAATAAAGAGGTCCATCAAAGGTCGCAATTAAAGGCTTTCAATTCAAGAAAAAAGCAGAAGATCAGATGGAGGATTATGTGTGGCCATATATGTAGAAGCGCATGGTGTCCACAAGCCCTTATGCATGCAATAGTATCTTTCATGAAAAGGAAGCACCAATTTTGTCTTGGCACAAGGGAGGTTACTCACCGTAGCCAAGTAATCCAGCTCCAGCTGCCTCTTTCGTAAAGTCAAATTTAATATGCTCTTGGTCTTAGCGATGATTAGATTCTTTGCATATGCAGATTGGTCTGTCCATCTGCAAACTGATAAGAAGTCCTTTCCTTTTCCAGTATCAGTATTAATCAACATATTCTTCTTCTTTAATTATGCTCAGAATGGCTATATATTTTCATAGAAATTTTGTATGAGCAAAAGGGTTTCTTCTATCATTCATACACATGAGATCATTGGTGGGTTATCTTTGAGGTATTGGTTAGATGGTGAGGGGCTTGGGAGTGGTCTGAGCCTTCCTCTATTGGGACTGGTCTAGGCCCTCTTCTAGGTTAGATGGTGAGGGGCTTGTGAGTGGGCTAGGCCATCCTCTAGCAGATCTACACAAATAATAAGTGCGTATTGTTCACTTTACACCCTAAAAATTGCACTGTTTTTCTTTAAAAAAAAAAATCTTTGGGTGGTGAAGATGTTCTTATCAAGGACGTAGCTAGGATTCTGAGTTAGTAAATTCAAAACATTAATGTTGATAAATTTACAATAAAATATATGTTGAATTAATAAACATAAAAAATGTACTTTTAAAATTTATATATACCAAATTATCAATTTTACAATTATCCTCGACAGTTTTTGGTATTATGAAAATGTTGCATAATTGCTTCATTAACAATTCCATCAAATATCTCTTTATCAATATATGTAATAAGACAATCATTTACCAATTGATCTCCCATCCGATTCCGTTGTCGATTTTTCACAATCTTCATCACAGAAAAATCTTTTTTCAATACTTGCAGTTGCAATATATAATATCAATGCTAATTTTATTTCTAAAAAGATAACAATACAAACAGAAATACCCTCATTTTCTACACTATACTCCAACCAATTTGTATATTCTCTAAACCAAATGGGATTAAAATAATAACGCATTAAATTCTTATTTGCTCGCTTTTTAAAATTATGATTGTATGGTTGGCAAGATCATTTTTTCAAGTATGCCTTTCCTACTTTGTTTTTATCATTATGATGATATTATAAAATTTTAATCTTCAATCCAGGATCTACAGGAAGACTATTGAAGTCAAACTTAACATATGTTTGTCTTGAACTAAATTTCATAGGCTCATTATGAGCATTATCGTAACGTCTTATGTTTTGTTCAATTGATGATTCCTCGTTAAAAAACTTGTCCATAACAAAAAAAATAATAATAATAAAAGAGTTTTTGTTATCAGAAATATAATTTATTTGCAATTACTATTAAAAAACAATACAAATTTATCAAAATTCAACTCATAAATTAGGTTTTTCAAACAATTTCTACTAACCCAATAAAATTCAACTCATAAACCCATAAAAACTCATTAAATCTAACTCTAAATATCAAACAACTAACCAATATATCGAAATTAAACCAAATCTCCAAATCTCTACAACTTAGGGTTTCATCAATTCTTTAAACTATATTCAAAATTTACTCAATAACTAACCACAACTTATCAAACCCAACTTAAAACAACAATTAATTATACCTCAACATAAACAAGATTAAATCAAAACCCACATCAAAATCTAAGAATTATTTCAAACTTATTTATTAAACTCAATAAAAACTTATAACTCATATCTTTCATCAATTAAGAAAGTTAAAAAAAAAAAAATTAATTTTAAGTAAGAAAATAAAAATAAAATTAGTATCATTTTACTTGTAATCTAAAGGAGTAGTCTTTTTTTAATATCCAACCAAAGAAAAAAATATAATATGCAAGCAAAAGAGATGAAATAAAGAAAAGAAAAAAATTTAAAAAATATTAATCCATAATTTCTTTTATGGGGTTAATATAAAATTCAGTAGGATTAAAATTATAAAATTTATAAACTATTAATGCTTTTTTAAAATTTAAAAAGTTTCAATAGATTCTATTGAACCCATAAACCACTATGTGCTATATGTCTGATTTTTATGTTATATAAGAGTAATGCTATGCTTACTCACTATCTTATTAACCATCTTATTATCCTATATAATTATAATGCATAATATGGATACTATATATATAATATCCGTACTGTACCAATATATTTACTAAGATAATAAGATTATTAGTAAGATTGTAAGTAAGTGTAGTTTTATTGGTTATATAAACTACCAAAGCCCTGTTCTTCTAACCTATATGGATTTTGGCACCAACAAATATTAATAATTACATCAACCTTTTGTCATCATATTATTCATTTTTGCTTTTTTACTTTGCTGTTCGTTGAATATTTCATCTGCTTTGTTACTTGCGAGCTGTTGTCCCTCATCCTACTGCGATATTTTAGAAGTACTTATTGCTTATTGACAATTAAAAAAAATACTGTCACCTTTGGCAGAAAGTTCACTCGACTAGATGATTCAGCCGTCTTTATTGACCCCTCTACTGAATGCCATCTGCCTAAGTGAATAATTGTGACTGTGGTAAGTGTTTTTATGTGAATTTTCATGCCAAAAACATGTATTAGAATAATTAAAATCACTTACAAAAACATGACCCTCAGAAAATGGGTACGTATAAATACTCTTGATGGTCAATGAATTTCAGTTGGACTGTATTAGAATAATTAAAATAATGTTATTATTTAACCAACGTGACAAAATCATGGAGATTATCTGAGTCCCGGTTGGCATTATTCCAAGAATCTTCATCGTAAGAGTTAAAACATCCCATCATTTGAATAAAATCTATCAAAATTTGTGAAATTGATATGTCTAAACAGAGTTGGAGTAATGAATTGCCATTTCGTGTATTTGTGAAAATCGTATTCCTGTATTTGTTAAAGTTTACGCTCTTGGGAAGAATATGGTTGAGAGTTTGGATACAACCATGGTGGATAATCATGAATTTCTGAAGTGTTTAGGGTGGATGATAACTATTTAAGTGTACTAAGGGCCTGTTTGGTTACGGGTTATCCTCCATTACTCAAGAAATATTATCTTATATTACTTAGATTATCACGTTTAATTATATTCTGATTGTTTTTTAAAATTAATTGTAATTACTGTTAGCTATATAAGTGGTAATTTGTTACTTCCATTTTCTTAGGTATTTTAAGATTATTTTATCCTTTATTAATAAATTTTTTGGATAAAAATATCATAATTTTGAAATTAATTTACATAAACCTACCATTACAATTTTACCCCTAATTAATTAAGTTTTTTGATAATAATACCCTTATATTTGAAACAAATTACATGCCACCCAGGACCATTGTCGCTAGCCAGCCACCACCGTCGACGGCCAGCGGCCATGGCTTGCAGTCACCGGAACGGTGTATGATCGATCGGTCCGACCAGATCTATGGTCATCTGGCCGTTTCTGACAGATAGATGCACCACTGGTCGAATATGGTAGGTCATGCTCCGTTCTAGAGACTGCCGGCAATGGTGGTAGTTGACCGGCAGTGGTTTGGGTTGGGTGGGTTTGA
This sequence comes from Pistacia vera, assembly GCF_008641045.1. NCBI lineage: Eukaryota > Viridiplantae > Streptophyta > Magnoliopsida > Sapindales > Anacardiaceae > Pistacia > Pistacia vera. Next base: position 38,562 of record NW_022195032.1, on the reverse strand, counting down.
TTTTGTTATAAATTAAACTTTTATATAGCTGAGTTTTTTAGCGAAATTTTCAATGTAGAGAGTTAAAAAAATGATTTAAAAAATAATAATAATAAAAATATATTAATATTTAAAAAAGATGACAATTTAATAATCCATATAATATATCCATTAATTCATCCTCCCAACCAAACATATCAATATAACATACCCACCAATTTATTCAAATCTAACCAAACACATTTTCCTAAACATTCTTTGTAACCTTAAAGGTAATTTATCTTTCAATTAATATAACATTTTTAGTAATATAATATTTCATGAACCAAACATACCCTAAAAAGAAAAATATATATACACCTTAATAATCTACCAAATTGTGACAAATATAACTTCTTGTGTAATGCTTCAGTTATTGAAGGATGCGCACTGAATTCATGCACTGAATGATGTTACACAATCTTAATCGTTGATTCATTATAAGTTAATATTAATCAACGATTATGATTTTATCATATCATTCGGCATATAATTTTTGATAATTTTTATCATTTTCCTAACTTCTCGTGGAAATGCAATGAGTTTTACTTTTAAAAGGAAGACGGTGACCATATATTAAGTTATTTTAAGTTTTTAAAATAAAATAAAATAGGTAATACTTATCTCATTCAAAAGTCTAGAGCCATTTTTTACGAACAATACATGATTAGAATGCAGAATTTTCTCCTACAAAATTTCCACGTCGTTTGGCTAGAGACAAAACTTATTGTCCGCATTACGATAAACATAACCTACTCGCATCAACGTCAAGTGAATAACACATCAAGAAGCCGACCGCCAAATCAACCGTCATACCGTATTACAACGCGAGTATGTTTTTTACAAACTCGCAAGTGTGGAAATGTTTATAATGCGATGTGAACACGAGATATTTCTTTAAGATTCCACAATCCTTTTGGATAGACCAAACACGAGGTCTCCACACGCCGTAACACGTGGCTAAATATAACCCATACACCTATACTTCCCTACAGTTCAATCCAACGGCTCTAGATAGACCCTATCCTCGCTGGAACTCTTGTAATAGGTTATTCACTCTGTATATATATCATGGCCTCCACAAGCCATATCATAGCCTCCACAAGCCTCTAATCTCATCCCCATTCTCGTGAATTCTGATTTGATCCAGATTTCAGACTCCATTACAATGTTTTCGAAACCCGTTTCAGCTTCTTCCTCTCTTGTAGCAAAGCAAGGGGATACTCTCATGTTGAGTTCTTCCTTTGTTGGTTCATGCAACTTACCATCATCATCTTCTTCTTCTAATCTGAATTTGAGGACCAGAATGAAAAGTTTCAAAGTTTCTGCTTCTGTTGAAACCAACAATATGCCACTTACAGGCGTTGTGTTTCAGCCATTTGAAGAGGTGAAGAAAGAGGTTCTTGATATTCCTGTTGCTCCTGATGTTTCACTTGCCAGGCAGAAGTTTTCCAGGGAGTGTGAAGCCGCAATAAATGAGCAAATCAAGTGGGTTGCTGTTCTCTTTTGAAATCGTTTTTGTAAAGGCTATCTTGTTTTCTCTTCCTCACCAATTGATTATTTATTCGTGTTTCTTGGCACTTTTTGCAGTGTTGAATACAATGTTTCTTATGTGTACCACGCCCTGTTTGCATATTTCGACCGAGATAATATTGCTCTCAGGGGCCTAGCTAAGTAATTATTCAAATTAACTCCGATATATTCCTTTACTTTAATTTGTCTCCATTTTTAAACTGCAACAACTGATGAATATTTTTTGTTGTATATAATCAGATTTTTCAAGGAGTCGAGTGAAGAAGAAAGAGAACATGCTGAAAAGCTGATGGAATATCAGGTTTTTTTTTTTAATTTTCTAGTTTTCTGTTCTCTTGGTTGTAAATAAAATATTTGTTTGAATAATCTTAGCTTTTCGAAATGTCTAATGTTGCTCCTGGGATTTTTTAATCAGAACCTGCGTGGAGGGAGAGTAAAGCTACACTCTATTCTGATGCCCCCCTCGGAGTTTGAGCATGCAGAGAAAGGAGATGCATTGTATGGTAAGATACAATTTTCTTAATTTAAGTATTCTATTTTCAGGTCAACATCAGGTACCCGTTTTGGAGTGAGAATAACGAGAGGTAGAATTAAAAAATTAATAAAAACATTAAAATTATAAAAACACCCTCACCTATCCATTGAATACCTGTCGGTGGATTGGATCTGGTCGGTTGTGTGTCGAGATGACCTTTTCCAATCAGATCCACTATGGATCTGTCGGAAAATGATAGATCGATGTACTATCGATTAGATCTAACTGACAGTATGTCATTATACCAGATTTAAACCACCTGTTGGCGATGGAAAATATGGGTGGATGAGGATGAGGGTATTTCTGTCAATTTCTAAATTTTTTTTTTTTTTTTTTTTTTGTGTTTAGTTATATGAACAAACTTAAGGGATTTAAAATAATTGAATAAAATAAAATATGATTTTTAAAATAGGGAAATAAATATGTATTTTGGGTAGGATAGAAATAGGATAGTGTAAAAATAATTAAACAAAACGAGCGCATATGTATTTGCTTGATATAATATTGGTCTGTCTATTAAATATTTGAATTTACTTCCTATGGTTTTTAGTTACTAAATCAATTAATGTTGAAGTTAATTTCTTTGGTTTTGTTGATTCAGCCATGGAATTAGCATTGTCTCTGGAGAAGTTAACAAATGAGAAGCTTCTGAGCCTGCACAATGTAATTCATCTTGACCCCCTTTGTTTTTTTGTAACTGAGGGTATTTTGAGCCTGCAACTGAACTTAATTGTTCATCTGTGGTCCTTCTAATGAACTGTATTCTGATGTTGATAAAAAAAATAGGTGGCAGTCTGCAACAATGATCCCCAACTGGCAGATTTTGTTGAGACTGAATATTTAGCCGAGCAGGTGAGCTTGCATTTCAGTTTCTTGTTGTGTCTAAATTCGAACCCAAAACAGCTGTTTCGGAGAGACAATTTCTGTATCATTTCAAAGATTCAAGTTTGACAGACTTAATTTGTTTGACAGGTGGAAGCCATTAATAAGATAGCGAAATTCATTGCCCAATTGAGAATGGTTGGAAAAGGCCACGGTATGAATCATATTATATCATTTACTTGTATATTAATCCGTTTTGTTCCATTGAGTTCAATAGCATTCGAACAATTTTGCAGCAAATGGAAGTACCTTCTTTTCCATGTCCACTAATCTGTCCATAATTTTCGATATTGCAGGAGTGTGGCACTTTGATCAAATGCTCCTCCGAGAGGGTGATGCTGCATGATGAATAAACAGAATGCTACATTTTGTTGGTGCCATCCTTTGCTGCAGAAATTCTGGAATGCTTCTACCTTATAATTTCAGTATGTTGAGAATAATAAACTGAAATAGTAGTATGTCAAGTTAGTACTCAATAGCCGCCTTCCTTTCTCATATTTCTAGTCAAAATTTTGAGTAGTAATGCTGATGAGAGATTGAGCTTATCCGTTGAGAGTTGTTGTGTGAGTGATGTAATAGTGTTAGCTTAGAATCAATTCATCTACTTATTGTATCAATAGTTTAAGTTAATAAAGTTTTAAGGAAGACCTTTTCAAAGAGTAGCCTTGTATTTTTTTTTTTTTCTTTTTTTCCTTTGTTTTCTGTCTATTGCCCTTGATAGAATAACTTGGAAGCATATTTGATTAAATATGCTTATGACCCACCCTGGAGTTTATTTAAAAACAACTGAAAACTCAACACAAACTATAGTCTTTATTCAGCTCCTGATATTTACATGACAATAAGGATAATAAGATTCCTGCTTTGCTATTTTCCTTCTCATAAGAGGGAAAATCTATACCAATCAAAGCTAGAAGAGAAACTAGAAAGGGTGGTTGCATCAGTTCATATAATGCCTTTAGCCACAGAACGGAAAACAGAAAGGTCTAGGCCTCTTGTTCCTTCTAGTATTACAAGAATTCTGAGGACAAGAAGAATGAATCATCGCCCACATCACTTGTATATCTTCATATTCTCGACACGATTCCATGTCCTTGTAAAGACTCAGAAGCGCAGCCCTGTTACCTGCCATAGTCGCCATAAGAAAGAACTTAGTTAACCATTAAGAGGATGAAATAAGACAAGTCACCCCATCAAAATTTTATAATCTTAAAAGGCATAATATAGTTTTACCTTTGTTCTTGTGTATAAAGCCTGAAGTAACCTTGAGAAGAATGCGCTTTGCTGGAAAGAGAAATAATTGTTTGAAGCATAGCCAGTCTCTCCACTTATTCATCTTCACATAGCTTGTCCACTCAGTTTCTTCTTTCTCTTCGTTTTATATGCACAATTTTTACTAGTCCCAGCTTGTCTTCAATCATAAAATAATGTCTCAAAGCTAAACAACAAAACGCATCCGACCTAGCACAAACCAACACTTATCAAGACAGGGGAGCCTTTTATCATCTACTCAAAATTTGGATTCTAACGTTTTCACCCTTTCAGTTTTAATGCAAAGACTCTTATGTCCTTTCAAGATGGTTTTAAGATTAATACATCATGGACTTAAGTTGAAGTTTCTAGCCTCAAAAAACATTTGCTCTGTGTATTAATGAAGCACATTTATCTAATTAACTTGTGTTAACAAGATCAAAATTCACATGGCCAAATGTGTTAAACTGGTTCAAGCTTTTAGGTGAAACATGAGTAAGAGATTAGATTATTCTGTGAAAGAACAAGGGTGGATATGTCATTTGAGAAATGGTGGGACATTCAAACTTATTCAATGAAAGATCAAAACATGAAGACTGATCAATTCAGAGAGGTTTTTAGTAGAGCAATAAGCAGTAATTGAGAAGAAATGGACAGTGAGTAGGAAGCATCCTTTTGGATTTTTTCTCTTCTCACTTAGCCCTCTTAGCAAAGATTCTCAACTCTATTATATTCAAAGAAAGTAGAAATGGGTCCCTGGTCAAACGGTTGGTTTGGTTTTTCTTTGAGTGGCTTTGTGTTTGTGTTCGTTAATCATATTATAATGGTGATTAGAATAGAGTGATAACATTGCTAATGAGGTTAATTAATTTAAGCACATGAAAAAGAATTGGTTAGAGCACACTTAGATCATTGGATTCTTTCGATATCACTTTCAATGTTGTTATTTAATCTTCTGGGTACGGCTAGTAGTAGCAAGTAATGCAACAATTTCTGGTAGTATTCAGTCTCCACTCTCCAACTGCTTCTTCATAACATATTTTTACAAACTTAAGTTCTTCCCACTAAGATTTTATTAGCTGGTTCTGTTGTGTGTTATGCAGATATTGCACTTTCAGTTCTCTGCAGTGGTTAGTTTCATTTCGTAAAATAACTATATTAGGTGGAGAAGATAAGGGAATTGATTCGAAATTACTAGAGACATGAAAAGGGAAAAATATCTAACCGCCCCTTGGTTCATTTATTTGGACCACCACAATGATCCTGATAATGATATATCACCGAATAAATCTTGTAAATTTTTTTGTTAACTGGCTCTGTCTCCTAGCTCTACAGCCATATTCAATGCTTCATTTCTTCTGTTAAAGAACTTATCATACTTGGTATTTGTTAGCTCAGAGACTGGTGAAAAGTTAACCAATGAGAACATCGGCCAGTCTATTGACATCTTCTCTGTTTATTAACCCAGCTACAAGCAACTTCACTGAATCTATTAAAAACCTCTAAATAACACACTTCTCTGTTAATTCAAGTGAAAATGGATTTGCCAAATTGAAAACCTTATCATCCATGAGTATATTTGATTTGGGAGTACATTACATCTAACTTGGCCAGTTCTAGGTTTTGTAGCCAAACAAGAGTCCAGCTGTTTGGGTAAACCTAAAAAATTGATGTTAAAGATGGTTTTATACATAATAAAAGGTTTAAAAACACAAGATTAGGCGATACTAATTCAGGGTATAACGCGTAACATCTCCCGTTTGGACCATAAAAACAATGGATTTCATCTCTGTGAACCTAAAATTTGGACTTAAAGCTGCATATATTTCCAGCCCACAGAGACAGACGGTACAGCGGATAACTCAAAAGTCATTACCAAAAATGATTTAAAAGATTCATACAAGTACTTAGATAAAAGATTAAGTCATACGAAAATAATATCCACCAAACAGTAACTAATGTAAATAAACAACAGTTCAAAATTGTGCTGATAAATAAAAACAAAGATCCATTTTTTTAGCTTCAATCCTACCTTGACTAAAGAAAACAGTAGCAGCCAGCACTCATCAAATGGTAATAACTAGAGCAGAAAATTGTATCATAGAACTTAAGCAGCAGTTTGGGCAGCCTGCCTCTTCCTAGCCTCCTCAATGATAGACAACTTGATACCCTTGCCCTTGGGAAGCGATACCCATGGCTTTGTTCCCTTACCTATGGTAAACACATTGCCAAGACGAGTTGCAAACTCATGACCGGTGGCATCTTGAACATGGATGGTCTCAAAGCTGCCCTTATGCTTCTCCCTGTTCTTGATTACACCAACACGACCTCTGTTCCTTCCTCCAGTAACCATGACAACATTCCCAACATCAAACTTGATAAAGTCTGTGATCTTTTGGGTCTCTAGGTCAAGCTTGATGGTGTCGTTAGCCTTGATGATTGGGTCAGGGTAGCGGATGGTACGTCCATCATAGGTATTAAGGTATGGGATACCTTTCTGTCCAAATTGAACAGATTTGACTTTGCAAAGCTTGAACTGCAATAACACAAGGCACACAGGAATTGCATGAGATTCTCAAGAAGTTAACATTTAACTTTTCCTGTACTGCAAAGAACATACAGCTACATACACATAGCAAGTACAGCGAATAACCAGGGTAGACCACACTAAATGCATGGTGAATCGATTGATAATCACCAGTCTACATGCTTTCATTCCGAAGATGTATAAATAAATATGAAATATTAGCAAAGCATAATCAATACACAGACATGATAAACTTACTTTAGCCTCATCATCCCTGAGGGAGTGAAGACGAAAGCGACCCTTGGTGTCATAAAGGAGTCGGAAGTTCTCATTTGTCTTGGGAATAGACACTACATCTGTTAAAGATTGAGAGAAAAAGGAAGTTAAAGTCTTTGTACTTATAACAAACAACACCACCAAGAAAAGGCCATGCAAATACTAGAAACTACAGTTCCACTATTTATCTTGAAGAGTTCTACAACAGGAATACAGAACATTCATTTTAACCAATAATATGTATCTTTAAGCTACAAAGATGAAGTGCACATACCCATGAATCCAGCAGGGTAGGTCTTATCTGTCCTAACCTTGCCATCAACAAGAACATGTCGTTGCATGAGGATAGCAATAACTTCACGGTATGTCAAAGCATACTTCAACCTGTTTCGCAGGATGAGGATCAATGGCAAGCATTCCCTGGACTTGTGGGGTCCAGATGATGGCTTGGGTGCCTGGACACCAGACAATTACAAAGACTCAACAAAAGTAGCAATATCAAGCAACACAAGAATTCAGGTAAATAAACCATAGAGTGCAAACTATACAGAAAAAAGCAAATGAATTAAGATAAGAAACATACGAATGCACCACCGAGCTTGTCAAGCATCCAATGCTTGGGGGCATTGAGCCTCTTCAAGTGTTTCTTCAATCCTCTAGCCTGTACAAGAAAAACACGAGTTTCAGCACAAAAAAAAAGTATACTATAGAAATATTGAACATCCTGCTCTATGATAGTCACATACAATAACAAAACTATTGATACATAACAAAACAGGCAGAAGGCCACATCAGAAAGGTGAAGTCGGTTTGAAATATTTCAGTTCACATTCTCATAATAATATGAGCAGATCACTACAAGAACAATGAACTATCTATCCATACCTAGCAATTATCCCAATGGAAACGGTCCACTTCTTGAAATAGCTTGTTTATTTTTTAAATTGCAAGTTTGCAAAAGAAACATAAGTGCTTCCGTGCAAACATTAGGCTAGATCCCACCATCAAAATGTTCATACTTCTCAACTAAAACTCTCCAACACTCGCAAGAACAGTAATTGAGTTTGTGTATTGTCCTTCTAAACGACATAGTTTTAAAGAATCGATGCAATTTTCCATTAAACTTAAACATAATCATATCAAATGTTCCACAGATAAGAAGCTTCACTAAGATCCCTCAAAACATACAGATTATCAAACAGCCCTAAAACCTAATCCCCAAAAACTAATCTAACATAACCAACATACAAATATCGGCGTGTTCAAAGATTTTTCATGAACATATAAACTCTCATGCGTTTCTCAAACCAATCAAAGTCACACAAACACGAATCGTTTAATGAACTGACCAACAAAAGATGAGAATGTATAAGTGAAAGCATAAGAGTTAGTCAAAGCGAAGGATTAGGCTAACCATTTTTCTGAGAAAGTTGAAGCTGCGGCCTTGCTGCGGCTGCTGGTTCTCTGGCTTTGTGTGAGGTGTGAGAAGGTGACTAAACCCTACTTTCTCTATTTATAATCTCCTGGGGGTACTTTAGGGTTTTTATTTTTATTTTAACATTAACCGGATCGGGTAGGGTTGTAATGTGGGCTTTAAACGGGTCCGTAATAGGAAATTACTGGCAGGGCCCATGATTCTTCCGCTGCCTATCAAAATTTGGTTAGGGTTTCTTAAGTCCATATTTTGTGGCACTGTCGTCTGGCTTGGGCTGTATGGCGTTTGCTTGGGTTTTGGGATCATTTCTACTTTCTTGTTGCAGATGATTTCGGCTCTATGCTTTTACACCTTTCCAAGACTTTGTCAAAGAGCGAGGATGATCTGTTTTTTTTTTTTTTTTCTCTAATAAATTTCATCATGGAATCAAGCATGAATTAATGAAACCAATTCGANCTGAATACTGATATTATGACTAGGCTGTGTCAAATTGGCATTATCGCCAAAAGTTATATTGGTTTAATATATGTAATATATTGAGTTTTCATCTACAAGCTTAAACTTTTAGGTAAGATGACAACTTAACATGGTATCAGAGCCGAAGGTTTCAAGTTCGAATCCCCACATACAAACTGGATAAAGAAAATGAAAAAAAATCCAAGTTTGACGTGAGAAGGCCTATTGGTTTAATATATGTAATATGTTAAGTGTTTACTGATAAGCTTAAGCTTTTAGGTGAGACGAGAACTTAACAAGTTATACTATTACTTGGCAACTTCTTTTGTATCCATGGATGAAAATCAAATACTTGTGTCGTTGTGATCTCGAAAGGAAACTCAAGTGATGCTGCTTGTAGCGCTTTTCTTAGATCGTTTATAGGGCAATTTATCAGTTGTTTAATTGTTGGGAAGGGGCTTTGAAATGACTTTCTATGCTGGGATTTTGATTGTTATCTTTCTTGTTGAGATCAATTTTCACAAGGGTGAATATCTCTACTGATGGAGTTTGATTTTTCATTGTTGTTTTATGTATTAATTCTGCTCATATTCAATACTGGCAACTTCTCATCTGTTGTTTGATGTATTAATATGGATTATTATGGCATGCTCCTTATCAGAGGCTTTTATTTGGGGTTTTAATAATTATAGGGTGATTTTGATAGTATTAGAGGGTTTTATATACTACTTTTCAATAATAATAAGTGTGAAAAATTAACTGATTATTTGAGGGGCTTTATGTAATAATACTGTTGATTAATATTTTTCTTGACTTTCAACATTGGCAACTTCAAATAATGTTGTGGTCCATTTCTAAATGAAAATAAATTAAATGCGTATTTATTGTTCTCATTTCTACTAATGAAGATAATATTTATTGAACAAAATAGTTCTATACATCACTGAAAATTATGTATAGAACTAGAATAATATTACATTCATAACTTTTTTCACAAACTTTTTCTCACACTCTCGACGTGATAATTTGTAATTAGTCAGCTTGCAATAAGACCCACCTAATAAATTACAGTTGATCAATTGTGGGCTGTCACGTCGGAGTTGTGAGAGAAAATTTGTGAAAAAATGTTATGGGTGTAGTATTACTCATAGAACTATTATGTTCTATAACTATTATCTTCATTATTAGACTTAAATGTAATTTTTAGTGGTCTTTGGCAATGTTTTAATAACCAACCTAGGGTGAAACCCGGTAAAGTTATCAAGTTCGAGGTTGATCGATTTGACAAGCCAGTCAAATTCGATGGTCAAAAATTTAAAATTCAGCAATTACACCCCTAAAAATTACAAGTAAGACTTTATAGGTTTTAAATTTAGCAAACACACCCCAAATACAAATCAGCGGTCGATTGGTTAGCAGCAACGACACACTAAATGCAATCTCAATCATCCACTAAGCCGTTCCCCATAAAATCTACTCAAGATCTAGCCGAAATCAATTCGATTTCGACCAAATCTTACCACTGTAGGAGTTAACAACCTAGGCCATATCTCACCACCATCGGCGTCAACAACCCTCCCTATCACCACGAAAATACTCTCCTCAGCCTCTTGACCAAAACCATTTCACACCACTCCCGTTCGCCTTGCCAATCACAGGCAAAAGTCGATTGTTGTCACCGCGAGTTTTTCTTTGATTTCTGATCGATTCACTAACCAGAAATCACCTCCGTTACCACCATTGTACTTACTAGCTATTCTTCATCAAAAGCCCTAACATCCTAACCTTTAATTGTTTTCCGATCACTGTCTCAATTTCTAGAGTTTTCAATGAATAGGAAAATTGATAACTCGACCTAATGAAGGCCTAAAATCGCGGTTGAACTGGTTCAATTGACCAGGCCGGGTTGGGCTACCTTAGTTTTTAAACATTACTCTTTTGTGTAAAAATTTTATAAGGGTAATTAATACATAATTTACAGATAGTTTATTACTCTTCTAAAATTTCAATAATATAATTTAAAACGACATAATTTCCCGAAAAAATAAAATTAAAATAATAGCGTAAAAAAATATACTTTACCACGTACAAGTATGCAACCCTCCAATGCGTGCGTGTCACATCAGTTTGCGTGTGTCTCAGGTGGTGATACCCACGCGCCACATGATTGGATAGTTGTATGAATAATACTTTGGGTACTAATGGATGGGTACTAATTTGTGTACTAACTAAAGCATAGTACCCGTACTATGCGCATAATACGGGTACTATGCTTTAGTTAGTACACAGATTAGTACCCATCCATTAGTACCCATAGCACCACTCTAGTTGTATTATCGAGTCCCTTTGTTCAAAGCTACAACGCTCACCGATCAATTACCACTAATAAGCCTATTAATAGTAGTGCGAAAAGTGCGCGGACCTAGAAATTTAGGAAGGCCCGTTTAAATTGGGCCCATGAAATAATACCTTTTCTTTCCCGCCACCACAGAGCCGCCGGTATTAAATTACTCGTAATGCGCATGCTTAATCGTTTTTTCTATTTGTTTAAGTCTGAACCGGTTCCTCTGTTCGTTAAACAAGTGTTTTGTCTTTATCTATTTTGTTTATGCTTTTTGTGTTTAGTTTATTCTCTTATTCTTCAGTGGTGTTCAGCCTTCATTATTGAACTGTCTGACCAAAGATTAACGCTGATTCGGATGCTCTTCAGCATCTTGATCTTTATTTGAATCTAAGAATCAACGGCCATCGATATTATATTCCTCTGTGAGTTTCTGGTTTTTGTTTTCTGGGTTTATTTATGTAGTCTTTTCAAGCCCTCACTTGTGTTTGTTAAAATGCTGCAGTGAATGGATTTGTTTAGCTTCCCTTGATTAAATTGAATGACTTTGCAGGAGTTGTTAGTCGTTGTTGCTATTTCTTTGATGGGTATTTTTTTGCTTCAGTCATATTAGCCTTAGTTTACACTAACTTTAATTGCATGTGTTAACTTTCACTTTTATTTTCTCAATGATCATGTAATATTTATGAGATAGATCAATCCGCATGTTACGACAGAATCAAATTGTATTCATGTGTGATATGACTCCTTTGCCTATGGCTCGTCGATGGGCTACTGGCTAGAGTTTTTGATGCGACGGAATAGGACAGACATTATATTAGTTATTGCTCTCAATGGGGTTTGGTTTCTAATCATCATTCTTTTTCTGCTCTCTATACATGTTGATGGATAGTAATTTGGTACCAATGTCAATTGATCATTAGTTTTCTCTGAAACAGGTTGCTTAGAAGATAGCAGTTAAGGGTTTTAAAATGGAAAAATATGATGATGGCGGTACTGCAAATCAGCTGTTTAGTGGTCTGAATACTTTCTTGAGAAGATGTTTGTTCCGTGTTCTTTCTGTGGGTCCTATTCCGAATCATTTTGCCTTTATCATGGATGGAAATCGAAGGTATGCTAAGAAGTGTAATCTGGAAGAAGGGGCTGGCCATAGAGCTGGGTATTCATCTCTCATGTCTTTACTCAAGTATTGCTATGAATTAGGGGTGAAATATGTGACAATCTATGCCTTTAGCATTGAAAATTTTAAAAGAAAACCTGATGAGGTTCATGACTTGATGGATCTAATGCTGGAGAAGATGCAGGCAATGCTCAAGGAAGAAAGTATTGTGAACCGGTATGGCATTAAAGTGCATTTTATAGGTAAGTTAAAACTTTTGAGTGAGCCTGTCAGGGTTGCAGCAGAGAAGGTGATGAGGGCTACTGAAAAGAACAGCAAGGTGGTGCTTTTAGTCTGTGTAGCATATACTTCAGGTGATGAGATAGTGCATGCAGTTCAAGAGTCTTGTAAGCATAAAAGGGATGAAATTGAAGCTTTGAATGAACGTAAAACTTCTAATGTCGTTCCTAATGTTGTGGAATCCTACAAAGATAGATTGGATGGATCTCAAACTCCAAAGGCAACTGGAGCTTGCAATGGTGTGATTGAAGGAATTGATGGCACTAATAAGATTAATGTTGCAATTGATTGTACTGGTGAAAAATTATGTGATGATCAAGATGAAGCTCAAGCATCGAAGGTTAGAATTGGCAATGGTTTGGTTGATGAAATTGAAGAGAGAGAGAAGATGCAAAGGCAGCATTGTGTAATAAATCTGGTAGATATCGAGAAGCACATGTACATGGCTGTAGCTCCTGATCCTGACATCCTTTTGCGAAGTTCTGGTGAGGCCCGACTGAGCAATTTCCTTCTCTGGCAAACCAGTAATTGCCTACTGTATTCTCCAGCTGCATTGTGGCCGGAGATTGGTTTGTCACACTTGGTGTGGGCAGTGCTAAACTTCCAAAGAAACCACGCATACTTAGAGAAGAAGAAAAAGCAATCATAACAATTTTTACACCGCAAAAAAGAATAATTTCTCTAATAGATTATGGCAAGGTGTGCATTGGGTGACAGTATTATTTCTCTATTTCAACTGGAAGCCTAGTACCTGTAGTGTTGGAATGCACTTCCAGAGTTACAGTGTCTTCGCACTTCATGTCCGGGCAATAAAATATTTTGGTGGCTTATTATATACTGGCATAAGCTCCTATGTAGGAATCAGGTCAGATCAAGTAATATATATGAAAATACATTTATCTGTAGATTTTAAATTATGAAGAAAAAATATAAGATAAAGCAGTTGGATTAAGCATGCCTATTTTCTCACGTAGAAGTTTGCAGTTTGTATGCTTAGAGTTCTGCTATTGTAATTATTTTTGAAAATTTATAGAATACTTTTCGAGTTCTACTCCTTTTGTATCAAAATCCAGTTTGTAATTTTGTATGCTTAGAGTTCTACTATTGCAGTTGTTTTTGAAAATTTAGAATACTTTTCTGAGTTTCACTCCTTTTGTATCAAAATGTTGTGCCACTTTACCACTAAGCTTTAAAGGTGTTGATACAAAAATCTACACCAACTAGAGAATTTTGATTGACTCTGTTGGAATTGAAATAGATGTGCGCGTGATTATAGATAACCATCAGCGGATGAATAATAAATGCAATAAAGTAAATGACGGAGAAATTTTTAAAATGGTTCGATAAATTAGAACTTGAGTCTACGTCCACTGTTATCTTATTGTTTTTGAGATCTTACAAAGAACAGTATAATTGCTAGGAAAATTTTCTTAGAACAATTGCTCAGTCCCCTTGAAAACAAGTAATGATGGGTTTAAATAGCACTTATTTACATGATAGAGTTGAGATAAGATTCAAATACGTAAGATTAGAAAGTTGCATGATCTTCGGCTACCTTAGTTGGAATCTAAGTCAATCTAAATATCTTCCTTCCAAATTGAGCCAATCTAAATATCTTTTCTCCTTCTAGGGAATTTTCCTTTCCGGATTGACCGCACAACAATAGCCCCTCAGTTTTTTGAGTGCATAATCGCGCTTCAAAAACTCATGTCTTTGATCTGGATGGTTGTCGCACTATAGGTTGCAGTCTCAAACTGAAGAACTTGAATTATGCTTGCTGCGATCTAGGAGATCTAAGAGATCTTGAACATGTGATCTCAAGCGAATGAGTGAGCTTATGAGATTAATCAGAGAGCATAAAGAGCTTGATATGAGAGCATAGGGAGCTCGATCAGAGAGCATAAGGAGCTCGATCTGAGAGTGTAAGGAGGTCGATTAGAAAACACAGAGAGCTTGATCTGAGAGTATAGCTCGATCAAAAAGTATTGAGAGCTTAATTTGAGAGCATAGCTCGATCAGAAAGCATGGAGAACTTGATCTGAGAGCATAGCTTGATCAGAAAACATGGAGAACTTAATCTGAGAGCATAACTCGATTAGAAAGCATAACTCAATCAGAAATCATAGAGTGTTTGATCTGAGATCATTGCTCGATCAGAAAGCATGGAGGGCTTGATCTGAGAGCATAGCTCGATCAGAAAGCATGAAGAGCTTGATCTGAGAGCATTGCTCGATCAGAAAGCTTGGAGAGCTTGATCTGAGAGCATAGCTCGATCAGAAAGCATGGAGAGCTTGATCTGAGAGCATAGCTCGATCAGAAAGCATGGAGAACTTGATCTGAGAACATAGCTCGATCAGAAAGCATGAAGAGCTTGATCTGAGAGCATTGCTCGATCAGAAAGCTTGGAGAGCTTGATCTGAGAGCATAGCTCGATCAAAAAGCATGGAGAGCTTGATCTGATCGAGCAAAGAGCATTGCTCGATCAGAAAGTATGGAGAGCTTGATCTGAGAGTATTGTTCAATCAGAAAGCATGGAGAGCTTGATTTGGAGCATGGTTCGATCAAAAAGCATGTAGAGCTTGATCTGAGGGCATTGCTCGATTAGAAAGCACAGAGAGCTTGATCTGAGAGCATGGCTCGATCCAAAAGCTTGGAAAGCTTGATCTGAGAGCATGACTCGATAAAAAGGCATGGAGAGCTTAATCTGAGAGCATTGCTCAATCAGAAAGTATTAAAAGCTTGATCTGAGAGCATTGCTCAATCAGAAAGCTTGGAGAGCTTGATCTGAAAGCATGGCTCAACCAGAAAGCATGGAGAGCTTGATTGGAGAGCATGGCTTGATTAGAAAACATGGAAAGCTTGATCTGAGAGCATGACTCGATCAGAAAGCATGAAGAGCTTGATCTGAAAGCATTGCTCGATCAGAAAGCATGGAGAGTTTGATCTGAGAGCATGGCTCGATAAGAAAGCATGGAGAGCTTGATCTGAGAGCATGACTCGATCAGAAAGCCTGNTGCTTGTTAGGACAAAATGGAAGGAGCACCATTTTGAATTATACATTATAAAGGTCAACTTTAGGTGCACAATTTGGTTTCATTTCTTAGAAGCATTTAATAGACTGGTGGAAGGGTCAATATCTTTATTATTACACAATCCACCCAAATGAGATTGCCAGCTATTCAGTCTATGGTAGAATTAGTTTTCTCATTTTATATTATTTTGGTTAACCCAAATGAACTGGGTTGTCCATTGTCACAGATCTTATATTAGAAGCACATTGAAAAGATCTTGGACTTATAAGGGGGGAGTTCTTCCATCTAATGAGTTAGCCTTTTGTATGTAAAACTTTCAATCTGTGGCAATGGTATCAAAACAGACCCAATCTCCATGTGTGATAATGGATTCACTCGAGAGTGAGATAGACGAATAGGTAAGGGGCCTCACTAGCATCACAAGATTACGTAGAGGAGAATGTCATTATCCCACATTGAAAGTGCATTGGAGAGATCTTGGACTTATAAGGAGAGAGTCCATTCAATTAATTAATTAGTCTTTTGGGTGTGAAACTTATAACCCATGACACCATGTGAAGCTTTATTTAACCATTTCCAGTCTACATTTAAGTAAATAATAGCACATTCCCACTTAATATACTGATATTTTCATATGATATAGTTGATATCTTTAATATTTTGTGTCAAATTACAGATCTTATCTCAACTTCAAGTTGTGGGTTCTCAATTTATCTATCAAAATAGTTCCTTAATGTTGGCATTTAACATTCTCAAGTCAACCCAGTTGCAATTAAGAAATTAATTAAATTGACCATTATTCCACGGATCCAATGTCAGCCTTATTGAATATAGAATGTTAGAATGTATATTCAAATCAATAAAGATACAAGAGGATCTTTATTGATTTCCTTAGATTTGAAGTGATTCTAACCATGTGGGAAATGTAGGAAAATAGAAAGAGATTTCAGAGAATATTGAAAGGATCTTATGTTCCTACACTTTCTAATCTATTTCAATACCCTACAAAAGAGTTGTATAACATTTTCAAGTTAACCCTCTACAAGTTTTACTTCTAAAACAGGAAGGATGAATGAAATAGAGACAACAACAGAAACAAAATATAATAGTAGAACAAAATATAATAGTAAAACAAAACAAACAGTAAACAAAGAAAAAATAATACGTGCGATTTACCCTGGTTCACCTAATGTGGGTTACGTCCAGCTGAGTCAATATTATTGCAATATACCTCACCTCTCTCGTTTACAATGAATGAATTGCTCTCACACACATAACAAGAGAAAAGAATGTTTATATATTAGGTTTAAGAGATTAAACCTAGTTTTACAAGGATTCTTATTCCTAAGCCCAACCCAAAAAAGGAATTAGTAACTTAAAAGAAATCTTACAGCGGTTATACATGGAAAAGCCCAAAACCGCTTACGGGCTCAGGGGTGCTGCCCCCGCAACCCCCGCCCGCTCACCGGGGAGCAGGGCACCCGTCCGCTGACCGATCAGCTGGACCCCCGAGTGCATCTCCGTTACTCATTAATACTGAAGTAGTCGACAACTCCAATAATGGGGAAGCTTCCGTGGTGCTGATAAGTAAGGAGAAAATCTTCCACGAGAAAGCTCAAACGAGGCCTCTGACTACTGCAAATGTAAACCCAGAAAGAATTGACATTGATGTACTGAGTTTGAAGTTGCCGTGCAACTGCTTAACTTAGGGTCAGAGTCGGCAACATTTTGCACTTGCTAATCACGTTTCCATCGAACCTGTAAAGGAGCCACGGTTGTTTGACTTTCTTCAATTTAGTAGACCCCATCTCCTTCTCTCCTGCATTAAACTATACAAAGAAAATTATTTATTCGTTTAATGGCAGGTAACCATCATCAACTAGCGGCAATCCAGCTTAATCTGAATGCTGTTGACAAAAAATGGAACCATGAACAAAATAAAACTAATGGGTCCATATTAGGTTGATAAAAATTCCTTTCACGAATTACAAACGTCGTGTTTGTTTTAAGTTTCACAAAAAGAGGTCTTCAATTTTTAACAGTTTGTTTTGGTTTTCGTCAGAAATAAAGCTTAGAAATTGTTATATGTGTGTCATTATGACGGAGTAAATAAATAATGGATTAGTGAAGAGTATTCAAAGGCTCTATGCTTAATGTTCACAAGGGACAAGGACACATTAAAAGCTCCGAGAAGACCACGGCAGTTGATGATACAGGAAAATCGTTGGTCTTTAACACCGCAAAAAGGTGAGTTGTTAACCATTTTTGGTAATAAAAAATTAAAATTGGCCAAGAGAACCACAAGACAGGACAAATTATGAACAGGAAAGTGGGACAGGTAAACTCAAGGAAATTAAGTGTCTAAACAAGAAAGTACTGTAGTCTTATTGTCAAAAAGATAGGCTTTAAAACCCCTTTCCAGTTTTATACTTTCATCTTAGCCATCCTCTGCTCTTTGGCTGATCTTTCCAAGCTTTGACATCAACCGTATATTACGCCTCAACACAACACAACACACAAAATTTCTCTCTAAATTATGCGCTTTTGTTCTTCCAAATATGTTTAAAAAGCAGCTCTAGTTTGACATGGGTAATTGCTGGGGATCTTTTCCAAAGAGGCTAATCCTATACTAGTAAACACCTCATCAACAATCCTCAAACCCAGGTTGTGATTTATTGATTGATACTCTTAACAGTAGAGTTTTGTTTCGTTAACAGAAATTGGGTTCGAGTTTTTATGTATCTTTGAGGAATGGTTTATAACTCAGTCTGTTGAATTCGGTTAGGTCTGTTCAAATTATTATAGCCCACTACAGAGATATCAGTCACTAGTAGTAGTGCAGGCAAAGTCCTTTTCTGCGGATGTTATGAGGGGAGAGGATGGAAAGTGCAAATGGGCAAATTTTGGGACGCCAAAACTTGAAAGTCGTTTTGCAGATGTGAAGGTGGCAAAATAAGAACTTCAGTCTGATACTTTGTTAGGGAAGGTGGTTTGGGAAAGTTTTCAAAGCGTTTGGATAGATGAGAAGACATAGCTCTTCTAAAAAGTGGATTGGAAGGTGTTGCTCAAGAAATTGACCCGAAAGTATGCAGGGTAGCAAGAATGGAGGTATCATCTTGACTTTTAAATTTGTTTTTTTTGTTAATCAACCACATTTAGATTCGAAGAGTTCAGAAAGAATTCAAAGTAAAGAAAAGAAAAGAAAGAGTGCTGGTAGGTGGCAACAACCTTCAATCATTCCCACTGTGAGTGGATTTAGATAAAGGCTGCTGGTCCCCACAAAGCATTACTTGGCTGCATTGCTAAATTCAAGGTGATAATTGTGCTATGTGTTTGGCTAATGGAATTCCTTTAAGAATATTTGCTGCTTTAATTGATCTGTATAATGCCCAAGGCCATGGCATCTCCAACTAGTTAGACATAAAATTGGTTAAGAGCGTTCTTTGAATAACATGTGTCTAAAGATGCTCCGTAATTTGATCGATAATGTAATTATTTTTTTTATGAGAGCTAGAGGTTAACTTTGGGAAGACTTTCTCATCCAACCTTGGCAAGCATATGGGATACTGTTGGTGAGAGAAAGAGTGCTCCTGTGTACGAGTCATGCAGAAGGGAAGTTCTGGAAAAGTCATCTTTCAGCAAGTAAGAGTGTTAAGCAAAGTTAAAACAAAGTAGCTAAAAAAAAATAAGAAAAAAACTGTGCATTCCTGGAATTGTGGGTATTGATTGTTGATTGCTTGTGTGTGCATGGAAACCTCATTGAACCACTATCTGGGTATTCGGTCAAAATGCCATCGGAGCAGCTCAGGAGTGGCTTTTCTACATGCTTCAGAAGAAGAAAGTCATTTACCGAGACTTCAAGGCCTCAATATACTGCTTGAGGGGTTGGTTTTTGATCTGACTCTTGCCCTTTTATCTAAGTCTATTTTAGTGTATAAAGTAAAAACATAGAATAGTGCAATATAATTGAAATATGTAGATATTTGGAGAATGATATGACAGTTCAATTCTAGATTTCATTTTTTCCCTTCTTTATTTATTTATTATTTTAGCTTGGAATAGAGTTTGATTGAAATGCAGACTAGATTATAACATATTCTGAATCAGAAGTAGCTTTTTTTTTCTTTTTTTTTTTTTTTTTTTTTTTTTTTAACCAAAAATGATTTAAAAGATTCATACAACGCTTAGATAAAGATCAAGTCATACGAAAATATAGCCACAAACAAACTAATGTAAATGAACAGCAGCTTGGCAGCCTGCCTCTTCCTAGCCTCCTCAATGATAGACAACTTGATACCTTGGCTTTGTTCCCTTACAATGGTGAAAACATTGCCAACGAGTTGCAAACTCATGACTAGTGGATCCTGAATATGGATGGTCTCAAAGCTGCCTTAGCTTCTCCCTGTTCGTGATACTTGAACATGACTCTGTTCCTTTCCCCAGTAACCATGACAACATTCCCAACATCAAATTGATAAAGTCTCTGATCTTTGGGTCTCTCGGTCAAGCTTGATGGTGCATAGCCTTGATGAGTGGGTCAGGAGTGGATGGTACGTCCATCATAGGTATTAAGGTATGGGATGCCTTTCTGTCCAAATTGAACAGATCTGACTTTGCAAAGCTTAAACTTTGGCTCGTCATCCATGAGAGAGTGAAGACGAGAAGCAACCATTCGGTCATAAAGGAGTCGGAAGTTTCATTTGTCTGGGAATAGTCTCTACATCCATGAATCCAGCAGGGTAGGTCTTATCTGTCCTAACCTGCCATCAACAAGAAAATGTGTTGCATGAGGATGGCAAAACTTCACGGGATGTCAAAAGCATACTTCAACCTGTTTTGCTGGTAAGGATCAAATGGACGCTTTCCTGGACTTGTGGGTTCAGATGATGGCGTGGGTGCGAATGCACCACCAAGCTTGTCAAGCATCCAATGCTTGGGGACATTAGCCTCTTCAAGTTTTTAAATCCGCTAGCCATTTTTGAGAAAGTTGAAGCTGCGTCCTTGCTGCAGCTGCTGGTTCTCTGGCTTTGGTGAGGTGTCGAATCAAGAGTAGCTTGATATCTTGTTGTTGACAATTTTTTGGGCGTCTTCCTTTAGTCTTATGACGGGAGGAAAAGAATCAATGATCTGTTGCTTTAAGAATATTGCATGCAATAGATAATCTTTCTTATATAAGTATTCTAACAACATGGGAGTATTCTTTCCTGTGGTTTTCTTTACAGAACTACAATGCGAAAATATCAGATTTTGGCTTGGCGAAATGGGGCCGCTGTGGAGAGTCCATGTACAACGAGGGTTATGGGCACATATGTTATGCTGCTCCAGAAATATTGCAACGGGTAATATATCTCTATATTTTGAAATACTATACACTGTTCAAGATATATGTTAAGAATTTGGATATTATGTTTGTTTCAGGTGTTAAGTGGACCATTCTGAGTTACCTTGTGAAAAATTAGGAAGAATCAACTCTTTTTGGTTAAATAAATTGATTAACTGGGGATTTCATCATTATGCAACAGGTCATTTGTATGTTAAGAGTGATGATATGGCTTTGGAGTTGTGCTGCTCGAAATGTTGACGGGTTTAGGCACTTGATACAAAACGCCCCACTGGAGAGCAAAATTTGGTTGAGTGGATGAAGCCAATGCTCTTCGAAAAAGAAGTGAAAACCATAATGGATGCACGGATAGAGGGCCAAACTCACCAAGGCAGCACCAACAGGCAGACAGCTTGCTCTAAAATGCCTAGAGGCAGATCCTAAACACACGTCCCTCCATGAAAGAAGTTGTGGGAAACTTTGGAACGTGTTGAAGCAATTAAGGAAAAGCCAAAGAAAGTGTTTAGCTCTTCACGTCCTACTACTAACACGGTGCTCAACCACCTTCTATCTTCGTTCACCCTTCACTCAAAGCACGTGTCAAAACATGAGCCGAAAATGAATCACACGTAAAGTAACAAGACAAAACCCCAAATTTCATGGGACAAAAGCATGTATGCCTTTTCTCTTCTATAAGTTGTACTTTATCAACCTTCATTCTTTTAGCTGTCTATTACAAAAGCATGTTGTGCTCCCGAGATTATGTAGTAAAACCAGAAATTTATGTCTGATGTAAATGTGAGGTTCGTGGAGAATCTCAATGTTCCGTTTTATCGCATTTCTTATTTGTGCAGCACACAGGCTGAAAAGTTGAGTAATCCAGTTGTGTGTGTATATACGTTATGTCAAAAAATTGAATGTCTTTACTTAAATCGGGGCCATCATAAACTAATAGTCTCAAAAACTTCCTTTGTCTATGTTACTGAATATGATATATGACTAGGCTGTGTCAAATGGCATTATCGCCAAAAGTTATATGGTTTAATATATGTAATTATTGAGTTTTCATCTACAAGCTTAAACTTTTAGGTAAGATGACAACTAACATGGTATCAGAGCCGAAGGTTCAAGTTCGAATCCCACATACAAACTGGATAAAGAAAATGAAAAAAAATCCAAGTTTGACGTGAGAAGGCCTATTGGTTTAATATATGTAATATGTAGTGTTTACTGATAGCTTAAGCTTTTAGGTGAGACGAGAACTTAACAAGTTATACTATTACTTGGCAACTTCTTTTGTATCCATGGAGAAAATCAAATACGTGGCGTTGTGATCTCGAAAGGAAACTCAAGTGATGCTGTTGTAGCGCTTTTCTTAGATCGTTTATAGGCATTATCATTGTTTTTTTAATTGTTGGGAAGGGGCTTTGAAATGACTTTCTATGCTGGGATTTTGATTGTTATCTTTCTTGTTGAGATCAATTTTCACAAGGGTGAATATCTCTACTGATGGAGTTTGATTTTCATTGTTGTTTTATGTATAATTCGTCATATTCAATACTGGCAACTTCTCATCTGTTGTTTGATGTATTAATATGGATTATTATGGCATGCTCTATCAGAGGTCTTTATTTGGGGTTTTAATATTATAGGGTGATTTTGATAGTATTAGAGGGTTTTATATACTACTTTTCAATAATAATAAGTGTGAAAAATTAACTGATTATTTGAGGGGCTTTATGTAATAATACTGTTGATTAATATTTTTCTTGACTTTCAACATTGGCAACTTCAAATAATGTTGTGGTCCATTCTCAATGAAAATAAATTAAATGGTATTTATTGTTCTCATTTCTACTAATGAAGATAATATTTATTGAAAATGTTCTATACATCACTGAAAATATGTATAGAACTAGAATATATTATTCATAACTTTTTTCACAAAATTTTTCTCACACTCTCGACGTGATAATTTGTAATTAGTCAGCTTGCAATAAGACACCCTAAAAAATTACAGTTGATCAATGTGGGCTGTCACGCGGAGTTGTGAGAGAAAATTTGTGAAAAAATGTTATGGGTGTAGTATTACTCATAGAACTATTATGTTCTATAACTATTATCTTCATTATTAGACTTAAATGTATTTTTAGTGGTCTTTGGCAATGTTTTAATAACCAACCTAGGGTGAAACCGGTAAAGTTATCAAGTTCGAGGTTGGTCGATTTGACAAGCCAGTCAAATTCGATGGGCAAAAATTTAAAATTCAGCAATTCACCCCTAAAAATTACAAGTAAGACTTTATAGGTTTTAAATTTAGCAAACACACCCCAAATACAAATCAGCGGTCGATTGGTTAGCAGCAACGACACATAAATGCAATTCAATCATCCACTAAGCCGTTCCCCATAAATCTACTCAAGATCTAGCCGAAATCATTCGATTTCGACCAAATCTTACCACTGTAGGAGTTAACAACCTAGGCCATATCTCACCACCACGGCGTCAACAACCCTCCCTACACCACGAAAATACTCTCCTCAGCCTCTGACCAAAACTTTCACACCACTCCCGTTCGCTTGCCAATCACAGGCAAAAGTCGATTGTTGTCACCGCGAGTTTTTCTTTGATTTTGATCGATTCATAACCAGAAATCACCTCCGTTACCACCATTGTACTTACTAGCTATTCTTCATCAAAAGCCCTAACATCCAACCTTAATTGTTTCGATCACTGTCTCAATTTCTGAGATTTCAAAGATAGGAAAATGATAACTCGACCTATGAAAGCCTAAAATCGCGGTTGAACTGGTTCAATTGACCAGGCCGGGTTGGGCTACCTTAGTTTTTAAACATTACTCTTTTGTGTAAAAATTTTAAAGGGTAATTAATACAAATTACAGATAGTTTATTACTCTTCTAAAATTTCAATAATATAATTTAAAACGACATAATTTCCCGAAAAAATAAAATTAAAATATAGCGTAAAAAATATACTTTACCACGTACGTATGCAAACCTCCAATGCGTGCGTGTCACACATCAGTTTGCGTGTGTCTAGGGGGTGATACACGGCCACATGATTGGATAGTTGTATTATCGAGTCCCTTTGTTCAAAGCTACAACGCTCACCGACAATTACCACTAATAGCCTATTAAAGTAGTGCGAAAAGTGCGCGGACCTAGAAATTAGGAAGGCCCGTTTAAATTGGGCCCATGAAATAATACCTTTCTTTCCCGCCACACAGAGCCGCCGGTATTAAATTACTGTAATGCGCATGCTTAATCGTTTTTTCTATTTGTTTAAGCTGAACCAGTTCCTCTGTTCGTTAACAAGGTTTGTCTTTATCTATTTTGTTTATGCTTTTTGTGTTTAGTTTATCTCTTATTTTCAGTGGTGTTCAGCCTTCATTATTGAACTGTCTGACCAAAGATTAACGCTGATTCGGATGCTCTTCAGCATCTTGATCTTTATTGAATCTAAGAATCAACGGCATCGATATTATATTCCTCGTGAGTTTCTGGTTTTGTTTTCTGGATTTATTTATGTGTCTTTTCAAGTTCTCATTTGTGTTTGTTAAAATGCTGCAGTGAATGGATTTGTTTAGCTTCCCTTGATTAATGAATGACTTTGCATGGGTTGTAGTGCGTTGTTGCTATTTCTTTGATGGGTTTTTTTGCTTCAGTCATATTAGCCTTAGCTTACACTAACTTTAATTGCATGTGTAACTTTCATTTTATTTTCTCAATGATCATGTATAATTTATGAGTAGATCAATCCGCATGTTAAGACAGAATCAAATTGTATTCATGTGTGATATGACTCCTTTGCCTATGGCTCGTCGATGGGCTACTGGCTAGAGTTTTTGATGCGACGGAATAGGACAGACATTATATGTTATTGCTCTCAATGGGGTTGGTTTCTAATCATCATTCTTTTCTGCTCTCTATACAATGTGATGGATAGTAATTTGGTACAATGTCAATTGATCATTAGTTTTCTCTGAAACAGGTTGCTTAGAAGATAGCAGTTAAGGGTTTTAAAATGGAAAAATATGATGATGGCGGTACTGCAATCAGCTGTTTAGTGGTCGAATACTTTCTTGAGAAGATGTTTGTTCCGTGTTCTTTCTGTGGGTCCTATTCCGAATCATTTTGCCTTTATCATGATGGAATCGAAGGTATGCTAAGAAGTGGAATCTGGAAGAAGGGCTGGCCATAGAGCTGGGTATTCATCTCTCATGTCTTTACTCAAGTATGCATGAAAGGGGTGAAATATGTGACAATCTATGCCTTTAGCATTGAAAAATTTAAAAGAAAACTGATGAGGTTCATGACTGATGGATCTAATGCTGGAGAAGATGCAGGCAATGCTCAAGGAAGAAATATTGTGAACCGGTATGGCATTAGAGTGCATTTATAGGTAAGTTAAAATTTGAGTGAGCCTTTCAGGGTTGCAGCAGGAAGGTGATGAGGACTACTGAAAAGAACAGCAAGGTGGTGCTTTTAGTCTGTGTAGCATATACTTCAGGTGATGAGATAGTGCATGCAGTTCAAGAGTCTTGTAAGCATAAAGGGATGAAATTGAAGCTTTGAATGAACGTAAAACTTCTAATCTCGTTCCTAATGGTGTGGAATCCTACAAAGATAGATTGGATGGATCTCAAAACTCCGAAGGCAACTGGAGCTTGCAATGGTGTGATTGAAGGAATTGATGGCACTAATAAGATTAATGTTGCAATGATTGACTGGTGAAAAATTATGTGAGTCAAGATGAAGTCAAGCATCGAAGGTTAGAATGGCAATGGTTTGGTTGATGAAATTGAAGAGAGAGAGAAGATGCAAGGCAGCATTGTGTAATAAATCGGTAGATATCGAGAAGACACAGTACCTGGCTGTAGCTCCTGATCCTGACATCCTTTTGCGAAGTTCTGGTGAGGCCCGACTGAGCAATTTCTTTCTGGCAAACCAGTAATTGCCTACTGTATTCTCCAGCTGCATGTGGCCGGAGATTGGTTTGTCACACTTGGTGGGGGAGTGCTAAACTTCCAAAGAAACCAGCATACTTAGAGAAGAAGAAAAAGCAATCATAACAATTTTTACACCGCAAAAAGAATAATTTCTCTAATAGATTATGGCAAGGTGTGCATGGGTGACAGTATTATTTCTATTTCAACTGGAAGCCTAGTACCTGTAGTGTTGGAATGCACTTCCAGAGTTACAGTGTCTTCGCACTTCATGTCGGGCAATAAAATTTTGGTGGCTTATTATATACTGGCATAAGCTCCTATGTAGGAATCAGGTCAGATCAAGTAATTATATGAAAATACATTTATCTGTAGATTTTAAATTATGAGAAAAAATATAAGATAAAGCAGTTGGATTAAGCATGCCTATTTTCTCACGTAGAAGTTTGCAGTTTGTTGCTTAGAGTGTCTGCTATTGTAATTATTTTTGAAAATTTATAGAATACTTTTCGAGTTCTACTCCTTTTGTATCAAAATCCAGTTTGTAATTTTGTATGCTTAGAGTTCTACTATTGCAGTTGTTTTTGAAAATTTAGAATACTTTTCTGAGTTTCACTCCTTTGTATCAAATGTTGTGCCACTTTACCACTAAGCTTTAAAGGTGTTGATACAAAAATCTACACCAACTAGAATTTTGATTGACTCTGTTGGAATTGAAATAGGTGCGCGTGATATAGATAAACTCACGCGGATGAATATAAATGCAATAAGTAAATGACGGAGAAATTTTTAAATGGTTCGATAAATTAGAACTTGAGTCTACGTCCACTGTTATCTTATTGTTTTTGAGATCTTACAAAGAACAGTATAATTGTAGGAAAATTTTCTTAGAACAATTGCTCAGTCCCCTGAAAACAAGTAATGATGGGTTTAAAAGCACTTATTTACATGATAGAGTTGAGATAAGATTCAAATACGTAAGATTAGAAAGTTGCATGATCTTCGGCTACCTTAGTTGGAATCTAAGTCAATCTAAATATCTTCTTCCAAATTGAGCCAACTAAATACTTTTCTCCTTTAGGGAATTTTCCTTTCCGGATTGACCGCACAACAATAGCCCCTCAGTTTTTTGAGTGCATAATCGCGCTTCAAAATCAGTCTTTGATTGGATGGTTGTCGCACTATAGGTTGCAGTCTCAAACTGAAGAACTTGAATTATGCTTGTGCGATCTAGGAGATCTAAGAGATCTTGAACATGTGATCTCAAGCGAATGAGTGAGCTATGAGATAATCAGAGAGCATAAAGAGCTTGATATGAGAGCATAGGGAGCTCGATCAGAGGCATAAGGAGCTCGATCGAGAGTGTAAGGAGGTCGATTAGAAAACACAGAGAGCTTGATCTGAGAGTATAGCTCGATCAAAAAGTATTGAGAGCTTAATTTGAGAGCATAGCTCGATCAGAAAGCATGGAGAACTTGATCTGAGAGCATAGCTTGATCAGAAAACATGGAGAACTTAATCTGAGAGCATAACTCGATTAGAAAGCATAACTCAATCAGAAATCATAGAGTGTTTGATTGAGATCATTGCTCGATCAGAAAGCATGGAGGGCTTGATCTGAGAGCATAGTCGATCAGAAAGCATGAAGAGCTTGATTGAGAGCATTGCTCGATCAGAAAGCTTGGAGAGTTGATCTGAGAGCATAGCTCGATCAAAAAGCATGGAGAGCTTGATCTGATCGAGCAAAGAGCATTGCTCGATCAGAAAGTATGGAGAGCGATCTGAGAGTATTGTTCAATCAGAAAGCAGGAGAGCTTGATTGGAGCATGGTTCGATCAAAAGCATGTAGAGCTTGATCTGAGGGCATTGCTCGATTAGAAGCACAGAGAGCTTGATTGAGAGCATGGCTCGATCCAAAAGCTTGGAAAGCTTGATCTGAGAGCATGACTCGATAAAAAGGCATGGAGAGTTAATCTGAGAGCATGCTCAATCAGAAAGTATTAAAAGCTTGATCTGAGAGCATGCTCAACAGAAAGCTTGGAGAGCTTGATCTGAAAGCATGGCTCAACCAGAAAGCATGAGAGCTTGATTGGAGAGCATGGCTTGTTAGAAACATGGAAAGCTTGATCTGAGAGCATGACTCGATCAGAAAGCATGAAGAGCTTGATCGGAACGCCATTGCGCGATCAGAAAGCATGGAGAGTTTGATCTGAGAGCATGGCTCGATAAGAAAGCATGGAGAGCTTGATCTGAGAGCATGACTCGATCAGAAAGCCTGTAGAGTTTGATCTGAGAGCATTGCTTGATTAGAAAACCTGTAGAGCTTGATCTGAGAGCATCGCTCGATCTGAAAGGATTGAGAGCTTGATCTAAGAGTATTACTCGATCAGAAAGCATGAAGAGTTTGATTTGAGAGTATTGTTCGATCAGAAAGCATGGGGAGCTTGATCTGAGAGCATAGCTCGATCAGAAAGCATGAAGAGCTTGATCTGAGAGCATTGTTCGATCACAAAGCTTAGAGAGCTTGATCTGAGAGCATAACTTGATCAGAAAGCATAAAGAGTTTGATCTGAGAGCAAAGCATGGAGAGCTTGATCTGAGAGCATTGCTCAATCAGAAAGCTTGGAGAGCTTGAGAGCTAGAGAGTTAGAGAGCTAGTGAGCTCTTTCTAATCTGAGAGATTTGAGCACGCAATCTGAGCGATCTGACCACGTGATCTGAAGCTGAAGATTAGAGTGATCTAAGCGTGCAATCTGAGCGATCTGGCCATGTGATCTGAGAACTCTGATTTGAAACATGCTTCAGTATTTTGACGATAACTTGAGCTGTAGACCTCATATTTGGATGATTCGTAGACCGTCGGAAAGCTAACTCGAAGGGCTACAATTCTTGTGTTTACCACTTAGCTAGATTCAGACTTTATCTTACTCAAATTTTCACATTTGATGACGTGATTCTAGATTAAAAAGCTGGGATTTGTTGAAGAAGTTGACACTTGAGGGAAAAACATGGAGAGCTACTATATCAGGTCCTCCTTTTAGCGTCAAAATGTTGATATAGAAATCTACACCAACCAAAGAGATGCGATTGACCATGTCGGAATCGGAATGAATGTGCACGTGATTACGAATAACCAGCAATGGATGAATAATAAATGCAATAAAGTAAATGGCAGAGAAATTTTTAAAGTGGTTCGGCAAGTTAGAACTTGAGCCTACGTCCACTTTTATCTTATTGTTTTTGAGAGCTTACAAAGAACAGTATAATTCTTAGAAAAATTTGCTTAGAACAATTGCCCAGTCCCCTTGAAAACAAGTTATGATGGGTTTATATAACACTCATTTACATGATAGAGTTGAGATATAATTCAAATACGTAAGATTAGGAAGTTGCATGATCTTCGACTACCTTAGTTGGAATCTAAGTTAATCTAAATATCTTCATTCCAAATTAAGCTAATCTAAATATCTTCTCTCCTAATAGAGAATTATCCTCTCCGGATTGACCACACAACAAAAGGCATATTAGTATGTGTATACTTCCTCAGTTCCTCTTATCTAGGAAATTGTAAAGTCTTTACTGGTTCAAAAAAATTGTGCTGATTTACAAGGAATTTTTTTTTCTTGTGATTGAGATGTCTAGACTAACTTATGCACATCTTAACTAATCCTCTGAGATCCTAAAATTGACAATCGGGTAAATCCCCTCAACAGTCACCCATATTAACAACCCCAATGAATAGAACTCAAAACTTCTTAAATAATACACCTAAGAGTCATAGGTGACCACTAAGCCATCCAATGGTGGTTTACAAGGGAATATTTGATGTATACTATATATAATTGGGTTTAATATAATTTTCCCTAGAGTTGCATGAATAAATTTCCCCTCCTCTGTGTTTCATGAAAGTTTATTTTCCTCTCATTCGCGCGTATTGCCTTACACATATTACCGTTCTTCGTGAAGTTGAAGTTGATCATTGGAACCCCAATGTAACACTTCAACAAAACAACAATGACAAAATTCTAGTTACAACATTGCTAATAAAGACTTCCACAGGAAGATCGACTCTTACAAAGAAAAGCATTTCCATATCATCAAATGAAATATTATCGAACTTCTATGTGAGACTAATAAAGAATGGACTACAAAAATTTGGAATCAAAGAAATAAATAATAATCAGCCAGTTGATAGCTTCACAATGGAAGTGGGAAAAGAAAAAAGAGTTAATAAAAAATGTGTATAAAAAAAATAATACACAATCAGCTTCTGGGCTTGTGCAGACGAGGCCGATTGCAAAATATCCTACCATTAGCCCTCACAAATGCTGCAAGAGCAACACTTATCCCTGCCCACATAAGTGAAAAAAATAGATGCCGAAAATCGTATTTAACTGCAAAGAAAAAATAGGAAGTGTCAGATTTCTGGAATTGCATTTATTCGGTTACCGTAAGTTGCTATATTCTATAATGAACAAGCACAAACTTTTTAACTCACCTTGCCTCAGTGACAAGGTTGCAAAAAATAACCCAGTCACGACCAACGATAGAGCCAATGGAAATGACTGTAAAAGGAGATGACATAAAGTTTCAGATAGAGAACAAAATTTGCAAGTGAATAATCTTAAGATGTATTAAAATTTTGTTTAACAAGTTAA
This sequence comes from Pistacia vera, assembly GCF_008641045.1. NCBI lineage: Eukaryota > Viridiplantae > Streptophyta > Magnoliopsida > Sapindales > Anacardiaceae > Pistacia > Pistacia vera. The sequence goes on along the minus strand of NW_022195032.1, from coordinate 7,933 downwards.
ACTTGTGTACTCACAGCTATAGCCTCAAGGCCTCCTTTTTGGGATGGAGGGGCCACCTCTCGACTCACCGATACGATGTAGTGTCCTTGCAGGAGATCAATCGCATCCTTTAAATAAGTGCCAAGTACATAAAACAAAAATCAGAATTGTTATTAGATATATGTGGATGATGAACTCTTTACAAAGAAGTGAAAGCATGTATTCTTTAGAAAGCCTAAAAAAGAAATTGCAAGAAACATTGATTAGGTCCTCCAGAAAATTTAAAGAATCTATTATAATGAACACTCATGTGAATTGTGAACAAGACCCTTAAAGAATAATAAAATTCTACGCAAACAGGAAGACCTATAAACCATAAAAATAGAAAAATAAACAAAATTTATAGTACATGAGTGATCTTAACTTGTGCCTTTGACCACATTAATATAATGAAAGTTGTGTTTATTTGTCGCTAAAAAGAAATAATATTAATATAAAGAAATATTTTGTTTTTCAGAGCCCTAAAAAAGATGCTAATAAACCACAGTATAAAGTTCTGTTAGAAGAGACCAATATAAAGTTCTGTTAGAAGAGACGATTTTACAAGGTAACATTTGGGAAATTTTGTTGCTTCTGAAATGTTAAAGGTTCTCTACCATTTCTCAGTCATTATAAGTATCTACAACATTAATGAAGATATGAGCATACAAACCTGTTTTGTTCCATCACAGAAGTTATTCAAATAATAGCGTGAAAGGGCATTCCATCCATCTTTGACAATCCCTTGCATTGTCCGTCTGCCACATCTATAATCCAACCATAAAAAAATTAATAGGACGTTAAAATTTAGTTTTCACACTATAAATCAATGCCTTCCCTTGTATCACATAAAATACAGCCATCAAAGTATTTAGCAGTTACTTAAATCGCTGATAAATCAATCCATAAAAATATATGTTTCTCAAATTGGGTCAAATATTCCTTAAAAGCTCTTACTAGTCCACTGTACAATATCAGGCTTCGCAGCCTAAAAATATGTATAAAATATTAATAAAATTGCAAGGTTACTGGAATCCAGACAGCAGTAAACAACTAAAAGAGGAAGCAACAGGTGCTTCAAGGGAAAATATTGTTTGGGCAGGCTTTACTACTTTTCTTTGCATCGATTTCAAATTTTGTTCAGAATGAAAAACTTTGCCATGGAGAAATCTGCTTTTGAAGTAAGGCTAAAAAATTTCATACATGCACTAGCACAGAGACACTGATACTCAATATAAAAAGTCAGGACGCTTCAAATAAATGCCATCTCAAAAACTATTCAGAAAGCTTTTTACCCATGTTCTTGAACCAAGGTAACATTTTCTATTATAAGGAGGCAGATAAATCAAATTAAGGAAAAGTACCTGACAAAATCTCCTTTTAGAGCAGGAGTACCAGAATATTGGATGCTAATGTCATCCCCATGATTAGCCCACACTAAAGATAAACAGTTAAAAAACAAATATCAAAATCTAGGAAAACCATGTCAATAGCACTAGGAAACACAAAAGAAAAATAGAACGACCACCAATAGCATGGCAGGTAAACAAAATATCTTTACTGAAAGCGACTAATTTGAATAAAATAAATGAATATACTGACATATTTTATAGCTTTCATCAAAATTTGGATGTGAGGTAATGGTTTCTTCAGCACCAAAAATGCCAATCCTTCTAAGTTGGATTTCCAGCATTCTTCGAGCTATCATGCTCTGCAGCCATAACTTAGAGCAGTTATCAAAATGAAAGAGGCATAAAACTATATGACAAAAGCAATCACATGACAGCAAGCAAAGTGCCCTAAAACTGTAAGACAAAAGCAATCACATGAAAGCTTCTGTCTAACACATGCCTGCATGTTTGGTACAACAACACATATAATAGAAGAATTACATGCTATAAGACTAATGATTATCATAAAGAGAATAAGATATGTATCTGAAGTTAGCCTACCTGGGTAACATTGGTACGATCTAAACAATCAATACAGTTTGTTCTCACAACTCCAAGTTGCTCCTTCATTTTTTCACCCTTCTCATTCAACAAAAGATACCTAAAAAATTTATACAATGTCAAAAAGCAACACAAATATCCACTAGCAAATTACTCTTATTCAAGTACAATCATCAAATTGTGTTTGAAATCCATGATGATTAGATGAAAATCCTTACCCATTTTTCTCAAGGAAATCCTCAATTTTCTCATAAAGGATAGAGAGGCGCTCAAAGTGAACGTGTCCACAGACTTGGTGAAAATCAAAGTGCAGATATCTACAATGATAGAACATCTTTGCATTAAATGGAATAAATTTTTTGTTAAGACAAAAAAGACAAAAATAAAGGATTAGTGAAGGAAACCCTACCTTACATCATCACTTATGACATGCTGCATTGCATTTGCAAATTTTTCACATAAGCGTCCCTCTCCCCCATGCTGATAAGAAATAAAGGGGCAAAATAATGAATAGCAGAATATAGAATAGCAAATCCATACTTCCACACATCGCTGCAGACACCCACATCCACATCCACATCCATTCACATGCAACATATTCATGTGTGTGGGCAGCACAGAGCATATTTACCATAAGCTTTTAGCAAGATATCTAATCACGAGTTAAAAGCTCATCAAGCAATTAGGTTTCTGACTATCATCAGGTAGTAAATATACTTAAAAATCACATAATCCACCAAAAATAATTACATTAAGAAAAGAATATGCACCTTGTTAATCAGGTCAAAAGCTAACACACTTCCATATTTTTTTCTTAAATCAAGAAAATGTCGTTCCACCACTCGAGGCTGCAAAATATGCAGTAAATCAATAGTCATTTATAAGGTGGAGAAGGTTTTAGCATATAATAAAATAAATCCGTGAAGGAAATTTCTACTGTGCTGGAAAGGTATGATAATAGGGAAGGTGTGACTAGTGAATGAGGATTCATTTATCCTCATCCAAAACTTGGCATCCTTATCCAACGATCTCAGTTCCCCTAATATGATACCTTCCCACTATGGTAGTATGACTCTGCCATGCAATGAACTAGTAAGTACTCACAGCTTCCTCCGGTCTCACGATCTCAAATTTAGGCTTATATGTCAAATCAACAATTTGCTCCCAAAGAAGAGGTATTGACCCCCGAACCTGCAGAATCCAATAAAAAATTATTATTATTATGAGACAATTAAGATGTAAATACATAAGAGAATATAATTCACAATCAAAGCGACTAAAACGTTTTTTACTGGTAATTGTCAAAATTTCATAATCAACAATCTCAAAACATGAGTACCAAGCTTCACACTTATTCTGGATTGTCATGTACTTATATGCAGTTTTTCCAGGTCATTTAGCTTCCTTCAAGCACTAGCATTCAATTTCCGCAAAATAGAAGGAAACCCTATTTATGCAGTAAGTGCAAAACTTTTGTGAGTATAAATTTATGAATTTCTGTGATAGAATTAACTATTATAGCTACATCAATCAATTATAGGGTGATGATGACAGAGGGTAACTTCACTCTGACACAATATAGGAGATCTACAGTCCAATACCTGAACCTGGTTCAAAATAATTAATGGAAAATATGTTTGGCATATCTAAATTCTTTAATTACTTTCTCCTTTTTGAGTTTAAAGCTGGTTATTCATGTATAGTACTTTTGCCAAGAAATGATGCTGTAAATCCCTTCATTTTGTAAATAAATAAGTACATCAAACATTACCTGAACAAATGAAGCAGTGAACCCATTCATTTGTACAATTTGTTCAGTTTCCACAAAATTTGCTACATACCCATCAGAATCACTTCCTCTTCTCCACATCCGAGTTCCTATTAAGCATGAACATTAAACTATGTTGGTATGACAAAGGAAGCACAACACGAGGCACTAAAGTGAAACAAACTCCGAACACTCAAATAACAACTGATTTGCCAACAAGGCAACATAAGGCTAGATATATACAATTAGTTAATTCCTCCACCAGAAAACAAGTTATTGAACTAAAATACATAACAATCGAAGATATAGTAAAGCTTTCAGTACCATTTCTCCTAGTGCATCTCCTTGCAATCAGAGTAACATCAACGATGTCCCTTCCAATGGCGGTCTGGAAGTTATGAAAGCTTGAAAATCAGTTAAGGAAACACTTCAAACAGAAAGACAATTAGAGGGGTAATAAAATTAAATCAGCCATGAAATAGACAAACTCAAAATGTCCACATGTCACAACAACAAAAAGCTAAAGTTAATGATGTGATAAAGGATATTCCCTTGGATTATAGGAAGTAAGAATGGATCAAGCTGCACATGAGACCAAAAGAACCATCAGCAGTGAGTGACATAAAATTGTAGAAGGAATGAAAGTGATGAAACATGTAACATTTAAAAACAAGTTAGGCAAAATCTGACCTTGTTATCTATGAGCACTTCCAACATATAGTTGTTCCAGAGAAATCTGGGTTCCGCCTGCCACAAACAATTGCAACTTCAGCAAAGTTTCTTGTTTATTGCATTGTAACAATAAAAGTAAACATTGAAAAAACTTTAAAGTGCTAAACATGAAGATTTAAAACAATTATTCATACATAGTGAAAGTGGAACCAATGCAAAAAAGGATAATTTCACTTTATAAGCATGACTATCATTTAAAAGATTACCTGTCTCCACAAAGGAAGCAATTTAGATTCGTCACCCAAGTCATTCAATCGCTGTGCACTGCAACATACCATAACTATACAATTATGATTCTAAATTGAGCCATGAATTTAAAGTTTAATAGTGAAAAAGAGAGAAGCAAAAGCTAATTAGTTACAAAAAAATAAATCACAATTGATGATATGTCACTACTCAGTAGTAACCTATTCCTCAAAACAAAACTACCAGCACTAAAAACTTCAAAAGAAGTAATAATTATCACTTTTCATTAAGTTGTACAACAATAAATAAGAAAATGGATAAATGCCATTTACGGAAAAACAATTCACCTCAGTGTTAAATTGGTGTCATATGAGAAATACAGACCACATGTCCTCTCAGCAACTTTAAGGAGCCGAGAAAACTCAGTCTCCACTTTTTTCTGCCAAATCAGCACAACAATTTTAGGTTCGCAATTAACTAACACTCTTAAATGCGAAAATAAATCATAAAGATTAATCAGTAGCGTCACATTCACCTGTTCTGCTGATGAATTATTCAGAGAATGATCACAGGGAAGAATGTTTAAAGATGCAACTTTGTACATAGGATGTCCCAAGTACGATCCCACACATTCACGCTCCGTTATTACTATCAAATACGAACCTAATTATACAATCAAAATGGATTAGCACATCAAGTTTCCTTCTCAATTTTCTTCTCTTCCCATTTCAGTAACGTTACTGAGAATTTTTTTTTTTTTAGAAAAAAAAATACCATTTCAATATCCTATATTGAAACAAAACATTCGGTTCCTTAAATAAAAACAAACAATTTCTGGAAACGTTACTTTGATTCTGAAAATTAATTCTCCTCACAAATCACGAATCGGTATAAATTTACCTGCCACGAGCTTTAACATTCCGGCGATNTATTCATACATAGTGAAAGAGGAACCAATGTAAAAAAGGATAATTTCAGTTTATAAGCATGACTATCATTTAAAAGATTACCTGTCTCCACAAAGGAAGCAATTTAGATTCGTCCCCCAAGTCATTCAATCGCTGTGCACTGCAACATACCATAACTATACAATTATGATTCTAAATTGAGCCATGAATTTAAAGTTTAATAGTGAAAAAGAGAGAAGCAAAAGCTAATTAGTTACAAAAAAATAAATCACAATTGATGATATGTCACTACTCAGTAGTAACCTATTCCTCAAAACAAAACTACCAGCACTAAAAACTTCAAAAGAAGTAATAGTTATCACTTTTCATTAAGTTGTACAACAATAAATAAGAAAATGGATAAATGCCATTTACGGAAAAACAATTCACCTCAGTGTTAAATTGGTGTCATACGAGAAATACAGACCACATGTCCTCTCAGCAACTTTAAGGAGCCGAGAAAACTCAGTCTCCACTTTTTTCTGCCAAGTCAGCACAACAATTTTAGGTTCGCAATTAACTAACACTCTTAAATGCGAAAATAAATCATAAAGATTAATCAGTAGCGTCACATTCACCTGTTCTGCTGATGAATTATTCAGAGAATGATCACAGGGAAGAATGTTTAAAGATGCAACTTTGTACATAGGATGTCCCAAGTACGATCCCACACATTCACGCTCCGTTATTACTATCAAATACGAACCTAATTATACAATCAAAATGGATTAGCACATCAAGTTTCCTTCTCAATTTTCTTCTCTTCCCATTTCAGTAACGTTACTGAGAATTTTTTTTTTTTTAGAAAAAAAAATACCATTTCAATATCCTATATTGAAACAAAACATTCGGTTCCTTAAATAAAAACAAACAATTTCTGGAAACGTTACTTTGATTCTGAAAATTAATTATCCTCACAAATCACGAATCGGTATAAATTTACCTGCCACGAGCTTTAACATTCCGGCGATGCCAAAAATAGAGCGAATTTTCGGAACACGAAGAGACGTGCATTCTGGAACTTCGTCGATCAGATTCATCGAACCATCGGCGCGATTAATCGCCAACGACGAACCACTGGAACCGTCGGTGGGCTCCACCACATATTGATCTGGAAATTCCCAAAGACGCATACGTGTATACAGCTTTTGACCTGACTCAGCTCGCTCCATCATTATTTCAAATCTAATTCTCTACAGCAAACATGTGAAAAAAAAAAAAATTCCGACATTCAATTACTATTTTCTCGGAAAAAAACAAATTCTAAGAGGCGCGAAGTTAACCAAACAAACAAATTCTAAGAGCGCCAAGTTAGATAGTTACCTGAAATACGAGATCTGAAGTGAAACTTTCGAGCGTCTGTGTTTGTGTTTGTTTGCGAGTGATTTTTTTTCAAAATGTAACGGGTTTTTTGGGCGGAATATTATTTAACCGATTCGCTAAAACTTTGCAGGGTCGACTTTGCCCGCGTCTCGGGTGTATACGTGGTAACCATTTATTGGCTGGCGTCAAACTGGTGTGGGCCCTAGCTTTTTGTTAGTTGGTCCCATTATTAATCATCACAAAGTTCATTAACTACAATGTTATTGATGTAATTTTGGTGTTCGAATATGAAAAAATATCAATTTAATGCCTATAAATTCAAATTCTATTGGACCCCATTAGTTTTTAGAGTTAACACTTTAGTCACCATAAATGTAACTCTTGTTAATTAGTATAGTATAGCATAAGCATAATATAGTACCATTTTTTTTCTCTTCAACTCAAACAAATCATGAATTTTTCTCGGACAATATTAAAGATCTCATAAATTAAACGTATAGTTAAGAGAAACTAAGTAATTCATATTTATTATGGTCCAATTATTATTAATGGTGAAAAAATATATATAGAATGTATAGTATATATAAGTTTGGAGGTGGTGCATTAATTAAAATGATGCATGGATGGCAATGTGTATATGAAAGAGTTGTAAAAGAATAAATAGTGTAGACAGCAAATCTCTGCTGTAAACACACAAAATGCATGCAATAATAATTAATTATACATTAGTGGTGGCCAACAAATTAACAACCCAACGTGTCTATATGAGTTATGACTATAAAGTGCGTTTGTATTGAATAAGATATTATCAAAATTAACATATATAAAAAGTTCCAATAAATACTACAGATTTATCTCATGCATGTGTAATAGAAGGGTGTGAAAAATTTTAGGGTCGAACCGGAATAGACGGGTAAACGAGGTTTTGATTCCAAATTTGGTAGAACCCACACTATGCGGGTCTAGTCCACCACTTCAAGAACAAGACCGAGATTTGGTAACCAGAC
>NW_022195031.1:530492-569264 GCF_008641045.1 Pistacia vera | reverse complement strand
GAAGCTGGGCATGGCCAAATAATTTGATGATGTGTGCGGGGCCAAAAGACTTAACATAGAAATATAATGCACTTGCTGTTTTCTTAAGGTATGAACCCAAATTATGGTTATGAGGAGTGATTCAAAGTCAAGGGCGTGGGGCCACGTCTTGTTGATTTTTTTTTTTAATCTTTTTTTATGGTTAACTCCCTTGTGGTTTGCCTAAATCCATATTTGCCTAAATCCATATAACTCTACGTAAAGCTTGTTTCGTGGAATTTTTTATTACTGAACAAATAAGATTAGCTTGAAGATTAATGAAAAAAATATTATATTAATATGTTTAGTTAGATGGGTGAATATAAATAATTAATATATTTGGTTAGAGAAAATAAAATATTATCGGAAGGGTTTTACTGAATTGCAATATTATTATACAGTAAAATCTCTCTATAGTCATAATTATGGGAGCAATTAATTTTATTACTATAAGGAGATTACAACTTAATGGAGGTATAGTTACAAAAACTATAGTTTTGATTTCTTATTTTTTAATTCATGTTTTAGTAGTGCAGTATTAAGATTTCAATTCATATTTTAGTAGTTCAAATGTTTCATTGTTCTTCAGATCTCGAGAGAGAAGAATTTAGTGGCTAACACTCTAGCTCACCTAGCTTCAGCAATGAGTCAAGAAGTGACTAATTCAATTCCGTCAAATTTCTCTCAAGTCCCAGTATCCTTGTGTCACAGGAGTCAGTCTTAATAATAGGACAGAGGTACACCTGGATGGATGCAATAGTTACTAAACTCCCTACATTCATTTAATCCCCCTACATTTGAGAATTTAACTAAAACACCTCAACAACAAAATTTAAAATTTAAAAAAAAATACACCTAACCGCCCAAAATAACTACCAACTGCCAACCACCACCGTTGGATGTCGCCGACAGTTGTCGAAACTGATGCGTGCTTTCACAAACATGCATATGTAGTAAGTACACTAGTCGCAAAAAGTAATAAAGTGATAAGTAAAATATCGTTCCCACGAGGATAGTGCTATTAAGTACCGATTTCTCTAGTTTAAGTCATAATTGAAGCAACAATAAATTGGATTGATGGAAAATTAACAACTAAATACAAATTAACAAAATATAAATTAATGATAAAGAAATTAAAACAAAACCCAACAACTTAACTAATTAAACAATACTAAAAAAAATGTTAGGGTGTTGATTTCACCTAGATATGCTAACCCAAATCATAGAATTTATTACCCAAGTTCTAATTTCTTGATTGAAAATTGAATTCCTTAAGTTGTTTGGTATTCGTTCTCAGGTTATACCACCCCACCTATTCCTATTAACCTTCCAAACCCAAAAATTGAAGTTTAATAGTTCAAGGTCTCTTAAGTTTTGAGGAACTCTATCTAGATTTCATAGATCGCATTTATCTATCTCTAGTTTTCGCTCAATCTATGGTATTTATCCCAAGAGACACAAATCACAAATCACTTATCAGTCTCATTGTGAACAACATACATTTGAATGGTGATCAAGCATCCAAAAGTCATTAAGCAAAGAGATAAACACTCAATCATGGAATTAAAACTCAAGATAAATCAATTCATATAAATTTGAATCATTGTATCAAGGTTATATCAAACCCTAGCTAAACAACTCAGTTCACACCCAAAAACAAAACAAAATTATAAAAATAAACTGAATCAAGTTTCATCATTGAAAAACAAGCAAAAGATGAAGAAATTTTCTCTTATTTGAAACTCAAATCTTCAATAATCTTCTCCTTCCATGAGTTGCCTCCCAAATGATGAACCAAGACCCTTTTCCCTTCCCTTTCATGCTAATTTATACCTCTTTCACTTAAGGACGAAGCCCTAGCAAGCCAAAACGAGTCGTTTTATTTTTCACATCTGACGCAATTTCGTTGTGGCGAATATTTTTTCTTGCCGTAGTGAGATCTTTCATGCCAAATTTGAGCATGCTAGAATCTGAATCTGGAAAAGTGGAAAACATATGAATTGTATCCCTTTAAATTATCTTTCTATGAGTTCAATAATCAGCCCAATCAGAGTCTACATATCAAGTTATGGCCAAAATACTAAAGCACGTCCAAAGACCTTTTTTTTTTTCAATTCCCAACGTACTGTTCGCGACTTCAAGCCAAGTTTTCACCCTCTTCCAGTCAGAATTAGGAAAATCCCAAAACATGAAAGTATTAGCTTTTCATAGCTTCTAACTTTAGGTCATTCCGAGTTTCCAACCTCAAGTTACGCAATTTACGCTCAAAACCGTAATTTATGCTCAAAATCATCGTTTAGGCCTGCAAAGAAAAATTAATAGAATTAAGTAGCAATTATGGCCCAAATTATATGAGAAGTATCCTAAATCCTATTGAAATTCAATACAAAATCATAGGGAAAAATAGGATTACCAAAGATGGCCCACGATCGACCGGATCTGGCCAAAGGCCGTGGATTTGGTCATAAAGCCAGATCCATTCTGGCCATTAACGACCAGATTTGTGGCCGTTTATAGCCATGGATTTGGTCATTTTTGGCCAAATCCACCGCCATCTGGCCATTTTCGGCTTCCGATCTAGCCAAAAATGGCTAGATCAGTGTACTGTCTGCCAAACCTAATCGGTTGTGCTCCATTCCGACTACTATCAACAGCGACCGATGGTGGTGGCTGACGGCCGATAGTTGTCTTGGGTGGTTGAGAGTATCTTGGGTACTATCTATGTAAATAGTGAGGGTATTTCTATCCCAAAAAATAAATATATGAGGTTAAAGAAGTCATTTCACATATTTGGGCTAATTGCTATTCAGTAGACATATGAGGGCATTTGTGTCCAAAATGCTTATTAATTAAGGGTAAAATTGGTATGAACAGTTGATTACCCCGGTAATAAAAAAATAACACTCTTTCAGACGGTAATCGAATTACCCCTTGTATTACCTACAGTAATCACAATTGGTATTGGTTGACTACCGAAATCTTTGATTACTTAACAGTCAAACGTGGTAATTGCCAGATTAAAAGATAGATTATCGATGTTATCTTTTATGACCCTAAACCAAACGTTCACTATTAGTTTTAAAAATTAGCACTAACCGCCCTTGCCATCCATGTACACTAAAAAAATTTGCTCGTAAAAGCACAATTGTTAGACATAGAATGACTATATTATCCTCACAATTTACCTATCACTACAAAGTTATTTTCTCCACACTTCTTTTTGGGTCTAGCAAGAGAAAATTCACAATGGACATGATCTCTATCATATTTATAGATAACACAATCATATAATACAACTTACTAAATCTCATATAAATTTCTAAATCTTTTCAAAGGTAGAAGTAGACGATATGTAATAAAACCTAATTTTTCTTTTCTTTACAGAGATAGGGTAGGTTTTGCATGTATACCTTTCCCTCCTCTGGTTTGGGTATAATTCCTCATCTCCTCTCCCAAGCTTGAATTTTTATGGTTTAGTGTATATTAGTGTATGCCCTAAGAAACCATTCGTGTTGTCGGTTTCAGAGCATTTTTGTCTTGTATCTATATATATCATAAATAATAAAGAAAGAGTTCTTCAATTCATATATGTAAATTGCTTCCTTTATTCAGTCATGCATTAAAATAAAGTACGTATATGAATTGTCCAGATTATCATTTAATAGGTAAATGAATTATCGAAAGGTTCCCTACGGAAGCAATATAAATTTGGGCAACTATATTGCACAGTAGGCATACCGGATGCTTCCGAAAGATATCATGAGTTGATATTAATGGATGACGATGATAGTCATTGTCACTGGGGCATTGGTATGGATTAAGGTTGGTGATTGTTTTTTCGATGTGACCGAATAACGACACAATCACTTGGAAAAGCATGTAGTCAATGATTTATCGTTTGGTTATATCAGTGTACGATGTAGTCCTTTGACCTAGACATTGTAGTCGGATCCGATTGTGCATATGATTCATACGGTGTATAAGTACGAGACTAATATGTTTCGTACAAATAAAGCATATTTTCATGCTTTGTTGCATATGCAGAAACGAACGATGGTCAAGAGGGATCCATTGACTCGGAATATAGGATCGGGATTACCTGCGACTCCATCCGGATTCAAGTTCCTAGACGACATCGATAATTTCAGAAAATTGAATCTTTGCCAGAGTCTATTATTAGTCACACAAAAGCAGTTTGTGATGACGAGTTCCGAACATATTGATCAGAGTTCGGTAGAAGATCAAGTTTAGGATTTTGACGTTCCATGAATCCATACTCGTTAGGATATCTCAATGGAGGGACTTTACTGCTGGTACGTATGATCTGAAATGGTTCGATGAAGTATTTCTTCATCGTGGTTTAGGGACTATGGCACATTGCTAGTATTTTACCATAGTCGTTGGGCCTCCGGACGGTTTCCGGATTCATCCAGAACCGGCTCACGGCTAATCCACGGTGGACCTACTGGTCCCCCAATAGCCTTGAGAAGTTAGAGAATAGGAGAGAGAAATGATTATCTGAAGAGGGCTACACCTTCCGAGGGTAATAACGGTTTCTAGAGTAATAGTTACATAGAAAACATTTGTGGACATTTTAAGGGTAAAATGGTCAAGCAATAATTAATTAATATTTAAGTATTATATCTTAAAGTGTTAAGATTAATGAATGAACAAAAATAACCTTTTAATAGTTAAAGGGTAAAAGGGTAATTTATGAGTTGTTATGTAAACTAGTTTAGTTTACATGGGCCCTTGAATAATATTGATTATTCAAAGGTAGCATATTTAAATTCGTGGGGTCCCTCTATAAATAGGTTTTTATTGGGCTTGAAGTGAAAAATAATAATGCAAATAGCCCATATATTAAGTGCAAAAGGTTTATTTTTTGTTCATTATCACTTGTTCCCCTCAAACAAACTAAAAGCTCTCTCCCCTAGCCAAGGCCATCTCTAATCCTCTCAAGGTGGTTGTTAAAATGTGGGGTTCATCCTTTTGAAGCCAATCTCATCAATCCAAAGCAAAGGAGTAGGTATCTCTCATCCAGCTTGCATGTAAACCTTTTTTTAATCCATGCTTTCATGCTTTCATTCTCCATCTCCACCACTCTTCATGCATGCTGATTCTTTTAAATGGTATCAGAGCTAAAAGCTCCTTGCAGTGTAATTTTAGCTAAAATGGCATTTTCCATGTGTTCATATGTTCATCAAACTTGGTTGAGTTTGCATGTTAGTGATATGGTTCAAAATTTTTTTTTCAAGTAATCTTTACATGCATGTCTCAGCCCATACATAGATCAAGGTATATTTCATTCTTCTTCTCATTCTTATATGTTTGAATGATGATAAGGTATAATGAGCATGCCTTAGTATTGGATGGTTGTTTGTGTAATAAGCATGTTTGATGCATGTGTATGTCTCGGCCCTCTCTTGATCTTTGGAAAACATGTTTTCTTTCTTGCTCTAATATGTTTGGGTATGTTAGAATATGATTTAAAGCATGTTTGATGATGATTATTGCATGAATGTGTTGAAAACTACATGCATGCATTATGTCATTTTCGGCCATGACTAGTTTTGGCCATAAAAATGTCATTTCATTCATGTATTGATGAATGATGTTTGGAATGTTGAATGATGATTCATTTAGAAAAATGTTCATGCATGTTCATTCCATTACTTTGATTAAATGGTTTATCGCTTTACATGCTAAATGTGTTATCTTTAATTTGATTAAAGTATATTTTTGCATGAATGTATGCAAATGTTGCAAGTTGTTAGTAGTGGAATTTGATGTTGTATAAAGTTATGGATATTATTCATATGATGATTATGATATTATTATGATTGTGGTAATTTTAATGTAGGATGTTTAATTTGATTAATTATCTTATATGCATCATGCATGGCATAAATTTTAATTTTTTAAATGTAATAATTTGATTGTTGAATGGTTTCAAAAATGATGATGCACGATGGCATGATTGTCTTGAAAAGATAATATGTCATAAAGTATTACTTTAGTTAAAAGTAACGTTATCATAATGATTACTTTTGGAGTAATAAACCCCTTATCTATGTCATGCATGACTTTTGTGAAAAGTATTGAAATGATGCAACTTAATAGATATATCTTTGGGTGAATGACAAAAGTGTTTGTGTAATGATTCCTATAAAATGTGTAATTGTTGCATGGCCAAAGTTATAATTAAATTACCACATGAATATAATATAATTATCTATTAGATATTAGATTTTTATATATTTATATTCATGCCTTTATAATTTGTTTATTATATTGGGATGAATGTTTAAATTTATTTATGTGATGATGAATACTAGATTAGAGGTTGATCATGGGCGCCATTTGGTTTTCAAAAATTTCAAAGTATTTGTAATATTCTTTTATTAAATGGCTTGTAATAATTAAATTTTATTTTTATTTTAATCGGCCTGCGTGCCTAATCCAATGTAATGGAATCGGCTAGACGAACCGAGAGCATCCGGTGACGATCCAATCGAAGATAAGTATTGGGGTAAATAGTTTGCCTTTAGGATGTATTTTCGAAAGCCCCATGGTCAACCCACATGCTTTAATTTATGCATATATGTGATATGTATAGTTTTAATTAAACATGCATGCTAAAATAAGATAACTAAAGGTTAAACCTAATCTCCCCAATTTAAAATTATTAAATCCAAGTCTCCCTTGTGGATAACTAAATTCTTTGATTAAATTTTAATATCCCAAGATTTCTATTATGTGAGGGTACAATCTTTATATCATAGATAGTTGATCGTGTTCTTGGATGGATATTTTCACCTTGACCAAGAATTCTATTATGTAGGACATGATGAAAAGCCATCCTAAGAAGCACATGTTTCGGATTTAACTAGCCTAGGGTACCAAGATTCTATTATGTGAGGTATCCGAGCTAGGACAGAATATGAATCAAACCTTATATGTGATATAAAAGGAAAAGAGTTTCCTACTTTTAGACTTAATTAACCAAGGATTCTATTATGTGGAGGTTAATTGAATTGATAAAATTGATTCCCCACTAAGGATATTTAATCCAACGAAAATTTCCGGACTATTTAGGAGGTGTAGGACTCGAATAAATAGTGGGAGCTAATTTGATTATGCATTAAAAGGTTTAAAAGATTACAAGACACTAATAAAATTACTTTTCTTTGCAGTTTCATCTTTGTGATAAATAATCGAAAATGGCCAACATGTTCTCCTAAGGATAATGGACAATAACTGTTAACCGGACCCAACCTAAAAGATTGGCTAAGAAATCTTAGAATTGTCTAGATTTTGAAAGAATTGCTTATGTCCTAGAAGCCCCTCTTCCACTTATATTGACCGATGCTCCACAGCTGAGCTGATGCTCTTAAAAGAAAAGTGGAGAGAGGATAGTAGGAGGGCTAAAAATTACATGTTACCTCCATGAATAGAGAACCAACTAGCATGAAGAGTTTCAAATGCTTATATCCTCATAGTCTACAAGAGTTGTATAGCGAAAATCCAAGAGTGGTTGAGTATGAATTGTGTGCATCCCTCTTTAGCATGAAGTTAGAGGAAGGGGACCTCCAGCTGATCATACTCTTAAAATGATCAATGATTAGATCGACGGGATATAGGGGTGGTCATGCCAGACCGCCTCAAAGTGAATTGTGATTCTACAATCCCTTCTCCAAGTTATAAACCGTTTATAACTAACTACAATCTCAATAGGATTGAGAGAAACCTCTCTGAACTGCTAAATGAGCTTAAAGAATTTCATAGCAGAATGTGAAAGGGAAAGGACATGAGATGTCTTTGCCGCCTCCACTGGCAACCAATAAAAACCCAAATGTACCAAAGAGAGGTCCAATTGGACCCAAGAATAAAGCTTCAAGAACCAGTGGCAAAGGCAGAGAGGCCGATGCAAAGGAAAATTTTTCCACTGGAAGAGGAACTGTCCTCAATACCTGAACAGTCTGAAGAAAGGCAAAGGAAAAGCAGTACGACCCAATGTCTTATGATTGAATATGAATTAAGTGTTAATTCAGATAGTCATTCCTGGATTTAGATTCAGCAGCAACATCTCATGTTTGTATGTCTTGCAGGTACTTCAGAATAGTTTTAAGTGACAAGGGCGAGATCTTTTGAGGATGGCAATGGGCACGAGTTGCAACTGAGGCCATGGGGCTTGCCCAGTAAGACTACTTCAGGACTGTTTTGAATTTGTTTAAAGTATTGTACTTTGAAAAAGCCACTAGAAACACATTTCTATTTCTGCTTTGTAAAGCAGGTTATATGTACTGTTTAATGGAAATGAATTTTCAATACATTTTGGAAATGTTTTAGTTGGTAAAGCTGTGAATACAAATGGTTTGTATGTCTTAGAATTGATGACTATGCTTCAATCAATACATTTCAATAAAGAACTCGATCTGAATCAAATCCTAAAATTCTATGGCATCATAGATTGGTCTATAGAGAGAGAAGATTAATACAGCTTCGAGAAAGGGATCCTAAACTCATTGGGTTTTGAACCCTATCCAACCTGTAATCATGTCTCCAAGGAAAGATACTAATACTAAGTCTCCCTTTAAGAGTAAGGAGACAGCTAAAGAACTTTAGAACTCATACATACATCTGTGGACCATTTAGTACTTTTAGGGAAGGATTTGAATACTTCATTACCTTTACAGATGATATGTCACGATATGGGTATTTGTATTTAATGAAATACAAATCTGAATCCTTTGAAAATTCAGAGAATTCAAGAATGAAGTGAAAATCAAACTGGAAAGAGTATTAAAATACTACAATCAGATTGTGGGTGAATACTTGAGTACAGAGTTTCAAGAGTTCTTAAAAGAAATGGGATCATCTCACAGTTGACTCCTCCTTATCACCCCAGCTTAATGGAGTGTCTGAAAGGAGAAATCGTACCTTATTGGATATGGTACATCGATGGGAGTTTTACAGACTTACCAATGTCTCGGGGGTACGCTCTCCAGACCCTGTGCAATCCTTAATAGGGTCCCGTCTAAAACTGTCCAGAAAACACTGTATGAGATATGGCATGGAAAACGTCCAAGTTCTGAATTATATGAAGATTTGGGGCGCTCCACAGCTTTGTTAAATTGGTTAATCTGATAAGCGATGTTAATCCGAGAAGGGTCAGTTCATTGGATATCCTAAAGATTTTAGGATATTGCTTTTACTTCCAAAGTGATCAAAGAGTTTGGATCATAGAAATGCGCGCTTCCTCGAGAACGAGTTCTTGGAGGAAGGCGGCGTTGGAAGAAAATTGAACTCAAGGAAGAGTTCGAAGAGCCAAGAACCGAGATTGCTGAAGAGGGAACTCCACACTCACGAACCTCAGTATCAGATACTATGGTTCCAGTAAAAGTCTTCAGAATGTCGAAACCTCCAGAGAGATAGGGTTCCTACATGAGCAAGATTTTGAATCTTACTTAGTGGGAGTAGATGATCATGGTGATGATCCTAGAAGCTATGAAGAAGCAATACTGGATAGAGATTCAGGAAAATGGCTGGAAGCGATGGATTCTGAGATAGAATCAATGCATGCCAATCAAGTATGGTCGCTTGTGGATCCACCTGAGGGAATAGTTCCTATAGGTTGTAAATGGGTCTACAAGAAAAGTTGGCAAGGATGGGGAGGTAGAGACCTTCAAAGCTCGACGGTGGCGAAAGGTTATACTCAGAAACAGGAATGGATTATGAGGAAGCTTTCTCGCCTGTACTAGATTAAATCATCCGTATAAGCTAGCCATCGCAGCATACCATGATTATGAATTTGGCAGATGGATGTCAAAACAGCTTTCCTCAATGGGTTTTTGAGGAAAACATCTATATGGAACAACTGATGTTTTGTATCCTCTGCTGAAAGACATAAGGTATGCAAATTGCATCGATCCATTTATGGATTGAAGCAAGCTTCAAGAAGCTGGATCATTGATTGACGACATAATCAAATCGTTGGTTTTGTCAAGAATCCGATGAGCCCTGTGTATACAAATGGGTTAAAGATCATGCCATCACGTTTTCATACTATATGTAGATGACATTTTTGATGGGAAATGATATGGCATGATGACAGAGGTTAAGGCTTGGTTGTCTAAAACCTTCTCAATGAAAACTTAGGAGAAGCGACTATGTCCTTGGCATCGTGTCTATAGAGATACGAAAAGGGTAATTGGATTACCCCAAAATTGTACATAGAGAAAATGCTAAAAGTTAGCATGGAGAACTCTAAGAGAGGTCTTTTGCCTTCTCATCACGGTCTTCATCTTTCTAAGGAGATGGGCCAAAGACCGATGAGGAGCCAGCGGATGCGTAATGTCCTATGCGTCTGCCGTAGGTAGCTTAATGTACGCAGCTATGTACAAGACCTGATATAGCTTATGCTGTAAGTGTTCAGCTATATCAGTCAAACCTAGGGAGAAACATTGGTCGGTTGTAAAATCGATCCTTAAGTACTTGAGAAGAACTAAGGATCTAGTTCTGAGTTTATGGATGTTCCGAGTTAAACATTCAAGGATACTCAGATTCTGATTTCCAATCAGATATTGATGATAAAGTCTACGTCAGGTACATTTTTTATATGCAATGGAGTGCTTTGTTGAAAGTTCCAAACAGACAACCAAGCTGACTCCATACAGAAGCTGAATACATGCTGCTTCGGAAGCAGCAAGGAGGCTGTTTGGATGCGAAAGTTCAATTGAACTTGGTGTGGTTCCGAACATGGCTTACCCGATAAGCATGTTCTGTGACATACTGGAGCTATTGCACAGGCAAAGGAACCAAGGGCACACCAAAATCCAAACACATTCAGCGTAATATCACATTTTGAGAGAATTCGTTGGAGCTGGAGAGATTTTGATTCTGAAGACTCCTTCAGCAGAAAATGTAGCTGTCCACTGACTAAGGCGATGGCACTGAAGCAATTGGACCATCATCTTGAGAATGGGTATGAGATACAACCGAATGGCTTTAGTGCAAGTGGGAGTTTGTTAGTGTATATTAGTGTATGGCCTAGAAACCATTCGTGTTGTCGGTTTCAGAGCTTTGTCTTGTATCTATATATATCATAATATAAAAGAAAGAGTTCTTCAATTCATATATGTAATTGCTTCCTTTATTCAGTCATGCATTTAAATAAGTACGTATATGAATTGTCCAGATGATTCATTAATAGGTAAATGAATTATCGAAAGGGTTCCCTACGGAACAATATAAATTTGGGCAACTATTTGCACAGTAGGCATACCGGATGCTCCGAAGATATCATGAGTTGATATAAGTACGGACGTAGATGATAGTCATGTCACTGGGGCATTGGTATGGTTAACGGTTGGTGAACTTTTGTTTCGAATGTGACCGAATAACGACAAATCACTTGGAAAAGCATTAGTCAATGATTTATCGTTTGGTTATATCAGTGCACGATGTAGTCCTTTGACCTGAGACATTGTAGTCAGATCCGATATGGATGCGTATGATTCATACGTGTTAATTACGTACTAATCATGTTTCGTACAATAAAGCCTATTTGGTCATGCGTTTGTTCATATGCGGAAACAACGATGGTCAGAGGGGATCCATTGACTCGAAAATATAGGATGGAGTACTGTTAACTCTATTCGGATTCGAGTTCCTAGACGAACATCGATAAATGTCGAAAAATTGAATCTCTGGCCAGAGTCTATTATTAGTCTACAAACAAGTTGTGATGACGAGTTCCGAACATATTGATCGACGATTCGATAGGAGATCGAGTTTAGGATTTTGACGTTCCATGAATCCATACTCGATTAGGATATCTCATGGAGGGACTTTACCTGCATGGTACGTATGATCTGAAATGGGTTCGATGAAGTATTTCTTCATCGTGGTTTAGGGACTATGGCAATTGCTAGATGTTTACCATAGTCGTTGGGCCCCGGACGGGTTTTCGATTCATCCAGAACCGGCTCACAGCTAATCCACGGTGGACCTACATGGTCACACCAGTAGCCTTCAGAAGTTAGAGAAGATGAGAAAGAGAAATGATTACTGAAGAGGGCTAGCACCTTCCGAGGGTAATAACGGGATTTCTATGTAATAGTTACATAGAAAATAATTTGTGACATTTTAAGGGTTAAAATGGTCAAGCAATAATTAATTATATTTAATTATTATATCTTAAGTGTAAGATTAATGAGATGAACAAAAATAACCTTTTAATAGTTAAAGGGTAAAAGGTAAATTTATGAGTTGTTAATGTAAACTAGTTTAGTTTACATGGGCCCTTGAATAATATTGATTATTCAAAGGGTAGCATATTAAATTCATGGGGTCCCTTTATAAAATAAGATTTTATTGGGCTTGGAAGTGAAAAATAAATAATTGCAAAATAGCCCAAGTATATATTTGCAAAAGGTTGTATTTTGTTCATTATTACTGTTCACTCAAACACAAACTAAAAGCTCTCTCTCCTAGCCAAGGCCACTCTAATCCCTCAAGTGTGTTAAAGTGTGGAGGTTTCATCCTTTTGAAGCTAAATCTTCACATCCAAAGCCAGGTAGGTATAATCTCATATCCAAGCTTTGCATGTAAACCCTTTTTTTAATCCATGCTTTCATGCTTTCATTCTCCATCTCCACCACTCTTCATGCATGCTGAATCTTTCATTATGGGCCCGATAGAATCGAGTTTTTCTAAGTATCCAACTCCATTGATTTTTTATTATCATCTCTAGATACTATTTGGCCAGTAGCAATATGGAGTGTTGTGCGGTCAATCTGGTGAGGATAATTCCTTATTAGGAGAGAAGATATTTAGTTTGGCTCAATTTGGAAGGAAGATATTCAGATTGACTTAGATTCCAACTAAGGTAGCCGAAGATCATGCAACTTCCTAAGCCTACGCATTTGAATCTTATCTCAACTTTATCATGTAAATGGGTGCTATATAAACCCATCATAACTTGTTTTCAAGGGGGCTGGGTAATTATTCTAAGCAATGTTTCCTAGGAATTATACTGTTCTTTGTAAGCTCTCAAAAACAATAAGATAACAATGGATGTAGGCTCAAGTTCTAACTTGCCAAACCACTTTAAAAATCTCTCTGCCATTTACTTTATTGCATTTATTATTCATCCACTACTGGTTATCCGTAATCTCAAGCACATTCATTCTGGTTCTGACGGGGTCAATTAGAATTCTCTGGTTGGTACAGATTTTTGTATCAACATTTTGGCGCTAGAAGGAGGGCCTGATTCACAGCAGCTCTCCATGTTTTTCCCTCAAGTCTCTACTTCTTCAACAAATCCCAACTTCTTAATCTAGAATCACGTCATCAAATGTGAAAATCTGAGCAGGATAAAGTCTGAATCTGGCTAAGTGGTAAACACAAGAATTGTAGCCCTTCAAGTGAGCTTTCTAATGGTTCAAGAATCATCCAAATATGAGGTCTACAGCTCAAGTTATTGTCAAAATACTGAAGCATATTCCAAATCAGAGTTCTCAGATTGCATGGTCATATCGCTCAGATTGGGCACTTAGATCACTCTGATCTTCAGCTTCAAATCACGTGGCCAGATCGCGTGCTCAAATCTCTCAGATTAGAAAGAGCTCACTAGCTCTCAAGCTCCCAAGCTTTATGATCGAGCAATGCTCTCAGATCAAGCTCTCCATACTTTTTGATCAAGCTCTCCATATTTTCTAATTAAGCAATGCTCTCAAATCAAGCTCTCCAAGCTTTCTAATCGAGCAATGCTCTCAGATCAAGCTCTCTATGCTTTCTGATCGAGCCATGCTCTCAGATCAAACTTCCGTGCTTTCTGATAAAGCAATGCTCTCAGATTAAGCTTTCCATGCTTTCTGATCGAGCTATGCTCTCAGATCAAGCTCTCCATGCTTTCTGATCAAGCTATGCTCTCAGATTAAGCTTTACATTTTTTTGATTGAGTTATGCTCTTAGATCAAGTTCTCCATGCTTTTTGATCGAGCAATGCTCTCAGATCAAGCTCTCTACTCTTTCTAATCGAGCAATGCCCTCAGATCAAGCTCTCCACACTTTTTGATCGAGCTATGCTCTTAGATCAAACTTTCTAAGCTTGATCTGAGAGCATAATCGAGCTATGCTCTCAGATTAAGCTCTCCAAGCTTTCTGATCAAGCAATACTCTCAGATCAAACTTTTCATACTTTCTAATCGAACTATACTGTCAGATCAAGCTCTCCATGCTTTCTGATCGAGCTATGCTCTCAGATCAAGCTCTCCATACTTTCTAATCGAGCTATGCTCTCAGATCAAGCTCTCCATACTTTTTAATCGAGCTATGCTCTTAGATCAAGCTCTCCGAGCTTTCTAATTGAACTCTTCGCACTCTTAGATCGAGCTCTTTATGCTCTTTGATCGAGCTCTTTATGTTCTCAAATCGAGCTCTTTATTCTCTCTGATTGAGCTCATAAGCTCGGTCGTTTGCTGGAGATCACATGTTCAAGATCTCTTAGATCTCTTAGATCGTGCCAGGCATAATTCAAGCTCTTCAGTTCGAGACTGTAGCCTATAGTGCAATACTCATCCAGATCAAAGACATGAGTTTTTGAAGCGCGATTATGCACTCTAAAAAGTGGGGGGCTATTGTTGTGCAGTCAATCCGGAGAGGATAATTCCCTATTAGGAGAGAAAATATTTAGATTGGCTCAATTTGGAAGGAAGATATTCAAATTGACTTAGATTCCAACTAAGGTAGCCGAAGATCATGCAACTTCCTAATCATACGTATTTGAATCTTATCTTAACTCTATCATGTAAATGAGTGCTATATAAACCCATCATGGCTTATTTTCAAGGGGGTTGGGCAATTGTTCTAAGCAAATTTTCCTAGAAATTATACTGTTCTTTGTAAGCTCTAAAAAGCAATAAGATAACAGTGGATGTAGACTCAAGTTGTAACTTACCTAACCACTATAAAAATCTCTCTGCCATTTACTTTATTGCATTTATTATTCATCAACTGCTGGTTATCCGTAATCACGCATACATCTATTCTAGTTTCGACACGCTCAATCAAAATTTTCTGGTTAGTGTAGATTTTTGTATTAACATGAAGCAACCAAGAAGTACCGGGGCAATAGCAATCTATTTCTATAGCAACCAGGATTGACCTTGACCTTAAAGTTACGATCTCAGTGACTACGTGCTTTTCCTTAACTGGTTGTAAAGTCAATTGCACCAGCAAAGACAAATCAAATAGAAAACTCCAATTACTCTCTTACTAATTAATTCTCTATTATTGAATTAATCAAAGTAATAATAAATAATTTAAGGGTCCAATTAATAACGTTATTCCCTATTTTTTCTATAAATATTTTTGTTGAATTTTAGGTCAACTAGTACACGATTATTGGAGCGTGTCCAACAAGGCGTGTCCAACAAGGACTTACGACTGTTCACCTGTGAACTTTCAACCGTTCACTTATGAACCTTCTTCCTTTTTTTCCAATCTGTTCAATATAAATCGTTGTCGTTTCAAATCAATACTCATACTATATAGATATATACCAATCTTCTACCTTCAAACTACAGAAAAAGAAAAAAAAAAAAAAATCTTCCCTTCAAGTTTCAGATTTTCCAATTTTATATCTCAAAAGCTTTGAAAATGAGTCATCATACTGCAGCAAAATTATCCAGGTCGATTATATCTCAACTTGGTACTCGCGGCTTCTCAGTAAACATTTCTGAAACCACCCAAACCTTTGCCAGACTGAGGCCTGCGTTCGCGATTCGGAATTTGAGTACTTCAGTTTCCCCCAATGGCTCGCCAAAGGACGAGAAGAATAACTCTATCAGCTCTGATAAGCAGAATGATAAGATCATTCCTAGCTATTGGGGCGTGGCACCCGCTAAGCTGACTAAAGAAGACGGTTCAGCCTGGAAATGGAACTGCTTCAGGGTTAGTGTGTTTGTAATTGTAGTTTAATTCATTGCTAAAACAAATTATTTGGCTGATTTTTAACATGCTTCAAATTTGACAGCCCTGGGAGACCTACACGGCAGACGTCTCCATTGATGAAACAAGGCACCATAAACCAGAAAACTTCAGGGATAAATTTGCTTATTGGACTGTCCAGGCTCTCAAATACCCGACTCATTTATTCTTTCAGGTACTAATACGATCCTTAATTAATGTCGATATAATAACACTAAAGATTCAATACTGTTAATTTTTCATGGTGAAAAATTACAACTTGGAAATGCCTGCAGAGGCGCCACATGTGTCACGCAATGTTACTAGAGACAGTGGCGGCAGTTCCTGGAATGGTTGGAGGGATGCTTTTGCATTGCAAATCGCTGAGGCGATTCGAACACAGCGGAGGATGGATAAAAGCTCTACTCGAAGAAGCCGAAAACGAGCGAATGCATTTGATGACATTCATAGACTTAGCGAAGCCTGCGTGGTATGAACGTGCCCTTGTTTTTGCAGTCCAGGGAGTGTTTTTCAATGCATATTTTCTGGCGTATTTAGCTTCTCCAAAGCTCGCTCACCGCATAGTGGGCTACTTGGAAGAAGAAGCAGTTATATCTTACAGTGAATTCCTCAAGGATTTGGACAATGGTAGCTTTGAAAATGTCCCCGCTCCTGCAATCGCCATTGATTATTGGCGTTTGCCTCCGGATTCAACTCTCCGAGATGTTGTTGTGGTCATCAGAGCCGATGAGGCTCATCACCGCGACCTTAACCACTATGCATCGGTAAAGCAAGAACCCTTCATTTTCCTAATGGTGATTTTTCTTTTTTTTAATTTCTTGATTGATTTTGTTACTTGCATTGCAGGATATTCAATGTCAAGGACATGAGCTCAAGGACGCACCAGCTCCGATTGGATATCATTAAATTGATCCAAATGCTCAAGGACTATTTATCATGTAAAAATTCTTATGTTATGAATGAAGTTTTGTGTTTTAATTAATTATAATTTGTATAAAAGGTTGTAATCTTTTTTAAATTAAAATATTTTTTTTTCGAATTAATATACATATTTCTACCAATTATTCATTCCATTTAATTCAGTTATTCATAGTCAAAGTAAAAAAATTAACATTTATTCTTACCGTTTTGAGCATATTTCTTAACATTTGTCTTGTATTAGTTAAAGGAATTTTTTATAAGAAATTAATGGTATTTGTTGATACAA
This sequence comes from Pistacia vera, assembly GCF_008641045.1. Taxonomy (NCBI): domain Eukaryota; kingdom Viridiplantae; phylum Streptophyta; class Magnoliopsida; order Sapindales; family Anacardiaceae; genus Pistacia; species Pistacia vera. The sequence goes on along the minus strand of NW_022195031.1, from coordinate 552,043 downwards.
AATTCTGCACCAACCAGCGTGATCCGATCGACCTTGCCGGAGTCGAAACCGATGTGCACGTGATTAGTGAAAATCGGCGATGAATATGAATGAAATGAACTAAGAACAAAGAGATTTTTAAAGTGTTTCAACCAGGTTAATAGCCTACGTCATCTGTGTTTTTGTATTTGTTGTGAGAGCTTATAATGCGGTTTTTTTATCTAAAATTCGTAACCCACTCCTCATTGTTTAAGATGGTTTATATACAAGATTGATACAAAGGAAAAAAACGAAATTTAGGGGATTACAACTAATTCGAATCATAATTCCAATATCCTCGCAACTGGGCGTTGTGATTGTGCAGTGATTATTGTTGATCTAGTCATTCCCGTAATATCTGGGATCTGAAGTAATCTGGGGATTGATTGAATGATTACTTGAATTGTTCACGACTAACTTATGCTGGGTTGATCAATCATAGTTATCGAGCTCATTCTAGGTCGAGCTATATTCTCGAGTTGGCGCGAACTTGGCGAAAAAATCACACACAACATCTGCCCCCTAGTGTTCAATGCTTGTTTCGGGCTTCGAAGACTATTGCTCGATCTGATGCCAAGTTCGACTTCAACAATGAGTCTCCGAGCGCGTGTCCGACCAGGCCCTCGTGATCGACCTTGTGCTTGGCTGACGTACCTCACACTTAGATCTTTATTCCTCATGGTACTTGTCAAAACTCAGAATATGAATAGTCAGGGCATACAGGCAATTTATGAGTGGTCGTGCCGCATTAAATGCGGCAGCCTTTGTTAGTTACATTTCGTCGCGCGTGGGCGACGTCAGCTATTCACGCGCAAAGTCAAGGCGACGTTCAGCGACGATTATTATTATAACAATCCAATGGTTCATCGCTCCTCGTGGATGGTCAACACGTGGCCACATCTATGGGTTGAGATTGCTCGATGATCGAAGGGTCAGGATTGACTGTAAGTCAAGGGCCACGATTAAACTCTGCCTCTTCGTCTCCCATGCAAACCACTATAAAAGGTGACAAAAAACCTCAAAATAGTCACTCTGAAAGTTATTCTGACTCTAATTCTCCTTCGTTGTTGTTCTTACATCATTGTGGTGGTCTTTCTCACGAGTTCCCAACACTTTTCTTATTCCGATAAGGCTCTTTTCCTTATTTTCTTCTATTTTTCTGATTTTTGCGTCAAATTAAGGGTGGCTACTGTAGTGGCCACATTGGATGTTTTAAGGTTTTAGTAGGGTTTTTGGTTGCATCTCTGACGGTCTCAAGTTTTAAAGGGGTTCAATGCGGTGGCCGCAGGTATCCCGTGTAGGTCGCATCCGTTCGTTGTATTGCAAGAGCTATCTCGGGTGCCTAAAATAGAAGCGAGTGTGGAATGGTCGCCAATTTGTTCTAGCTCTAATACATGTTCGCTTCTTTTTTCAAGTACCTAGAGGCGAGCTACAATCATGTCTTCATCCAGTAGTCGTACCATAGACCGAATGTTCGACTTGCCGGTAGGCTCGACAGTGCTTGGGGATGTGTCCCCCGAGGTTTCTGAAGAATTCATCGCTCGAAGCTTAGACCCCGACGCTGTGGGCTTGTTCGATCGTGTTTTGATTCAGCTAGCCTAACGCCGTCTCCAGCCCATAGGCTACTAAGAGAACCACAATCTTCGATCACCCTCAGGGATCTTGAACACATAAGAGCAGTCTACACACTCCAGCTTAACTTGATGGTTCTGGGGGGATATTTTTAGAAGAAACCCTCACATAGATAGGTAGCCACCGTTGAGACTCTTCTTAGGTGAGGGGTATCCATTCCCCTGCGCTAGTTCATCGATAACGTGTTGAGGCGATTCGACATTGTTCCTCTTCAACTGATGACCAATTCTTACATGATCATTATCGCAATGTACATCGCGTACATGATCGCTGACTTGGGCGAGCCGTCTGTCGAAGAGTTTGTTCACTTGCATAGGCTCAAAAAGGGGCAAGACCAGATGTACCACCTTTCCAAAGCGAGGAGAGTACGTTTTAACAAGTTGGTCGACGTCTCGAAGAAAGTTCCACACTGGGATTCACAGTTCTTTTTCTATGAAGCCCGAGAGATTGGTGTCTTCGCTGTGAAAGTGAGTAAGGCTCGGGCTTCCCGTGTTCGTGCAAGGATTGTTCTCGAGTTGTACATTCTAACTGATCATCCTGTCTTGTTTTTGTAGTTAACGTCAAGCAGAGTTATCTTCCAACTGCGAGCTTATAGAAGCTGCATCGTTTTAGTGATCTTTTGGACGATCAGCGTAATGTTAATGAGCTTTTTACCTTTCCTCACCTGAAAGCGTACGGCTTTTGTCGGGAGAAGACCAATTTTCTAGCACTTTTGGAGAAAGGTTAAGCTGTTACTTGCTTGCGCTTGCTTTCCCACACAAATAGATTGCTAACTCGTTTGCCTTTTTCCTTGCAAAAATATGGGCCAAAAAGCCGAAAAAGAAGAAACCGGCTACCTCTGCGGCCGTCACGAAGGCTTCGGCTACTTCGAGGATGAAGCAACCCATAGACATTGCCAGCTCGAAGTGTGCTGATGGTGAGCTTGGGGGAGGGCCAAGCACGAAGAAGCCTGCGACTGCCACTAAGGCAGTTGGAGGGAAAAGCGTTACGGAGCCTCGAAAGGGGCTAGTGAAGAAGACATCCGAGCCAACTGGATGCTCGAGAAAAAATAAAGCACTCGAGCAACAAATTGGCTCAGGCAAAGAAGTTGTCACGCAAGCCAACAACCTTCGAAAAGAAGCGGCCAAAGGCTTGGGCAAGAAAAAATCTGCTCCTGCTGGCGAGGCAGGTGCTTTTTAGGGGAGTAAACATGGCTTATCCCAACCAAAGAGTAAGGAGACAGATGAAGCGGCCTAAGCTGTTGGGGTCGTGGTGGCCAAGGATTGTGTCATCCTGTGAACATTCGCGGCCGTCAGGGACTCGTCTCCTTCCTAAATGTTGTCTTTAACCTGCAGCTACGCGGCGAATGTACTGGTAGTTCGTGCCCCCTTTTCTTTTGCATGTTATTCTTGCTTCTTACTGACTCCTCGTCTCCTCTTTTCAGGTTGCCATAGCGAGCAGACTTCTGTACAAGGAATGCAACAACACTTTAGAGGCGAACCACCGGAAATGGCAGGCTGCAGAGATAGTGAAGGAGGATGCTTTGGCTAAGGCCGTGCTTGCAGAGAATGAGAAGGAGGCCAAGAGCACTGAGCTCAACCGGCTCAGTGAAAGAACAGCATGCATGCATGAAGAGTGGTGGAAATGGAGAAGAAAGCATAAAAAATGGATTCAAGAAAACGGTTTTAAAAACAAAGCTTGGAAAAGAGATTATACCTACTCCTTTGCTTTGGATTGATGAAGATTAGCCTCAAAGTAATGAGACCTCCACACTTTAACACCACCTTGAGAGGTTTAGAGAGTAGTTGTGGCTTTTAGAGAGATGTTTTGGTTTTGCTTTGAGTGAACAATGTGTGTTATGAACAAAAATGCAACCTTTTGCATTTATATAACTTGGGCATTTTGTAATATTTATTTTTCACTTCAAAGCCAATAAAATCTTATTTTATAAAGGACCCCAGAATTTATAATGCTACCCTTGAATAATCAATATTATTCAAGGGCCCATGTAAACGAAACTAGTTTACAATGACAACCCATAAAGTTACCCTTTACCCTTTAACTATAAAGGATTTTTGTTCATCTCATTTTCTTAACACTTTAAGAATAATATATAAATATAATTAATTATTGCTTGACCATTTTAATCTTAAAATGTCACAAATAGTTTCTATGTAACTATTACCATAGAAACCGTATTACCCTCGGAAGGTGCTAGCCTTCTTCGGAGATATCATTTCTCTCTCATCCTTCTCTAACTTTCAAGGCTATTGGTGTGACCAGTAGGTCCACCGGGATTAGCCGTGAGCTGGTTCTGATGAATTGGAAACCTGTTCGGAGGCCCAACGACTATGGTAAACATCTAGCAATGTGCATAGTCCCTAAACCACGATGAAGAAATACTTCATCGAACCCATTTCAGATCATATGTACCATGCAGGTAAAGTCCTCCATTGAGATATCCTAATGAGTATGGATTCATGGAACGTCAAAATCCTAAACTCGATCTTTACCGAATTGTCGATCAATATGTCCGAAATTGTCATCACAACTTACTTTTGTATGACTAATAATAGACTCTGGCCAGAGATTCAGTTTCTGACATTTATCGATTGTCGTCTAGGAACTCAAATCCGGATGGAGTCAGCGGTACTCCCGATCCTATATTCCGAGTAATGGATCCTCTCTGACCATCGTTCGTTTCCGCATATGAACAACGCATGACCAAATAGGCTTATGTACGAAACAGATTAGTCTTGTACTTTACACCATATGAACCATACGCATCCATATCGGATCCGACTACCCGTCTCAGGTCAAAGGACTACATCGTGCACTGATATAACCAAACGATAAATCATTGACTACATGCTTTTCCAAGTGATTTATCGTTATTCGGTCACGTTTGAAAAACAATTCACCAACCGTTAATCATACCAATGCCCCAGTGACATGACTATCATCGTCATCCGTACTTATATCAAACATGATATCTTTCGGAAGCATCGGTATGGCCTACTGTGCAATATAGGTCCCAAATTATATTGCTTCCGTAGGAACCCTTTTCGATAATTCATTTACCTATTAAATGAATCATCTGGACAATCATATACATACTTTATTTAAATGCATGACTGAATAAAGGAAGCAATTTACATATATGAATTGAAGAACTCTTTCTTCTATTATTTATGATATATAGAGATACAAGACAAAATGCTCTGAAACCGACAACATGAATGGTTTCTAGGGCCTACACTAATATACACTAACAAACTCCCACTTGCACTAAAGCCATTCGATGTTGTATCTCATACCCATCTTCTCAAGATGATGGTCCAATTGCTTCAGTGTCATCGCCTAGTCATGGATCAGCTACATTTTCTGCTGAAGGAGTCTTCAGATCAAAATCTCTCCAGCTTCAACGAATTCTCTCAAAATATGATACTTACGCTGAATGTGTTGGATTTTTGGTGTGCCCTTGGTTCCTTTGCCTGTGCAATAGCTCAGTATTGTCACAGAACAGCTTATCGGGTAAGCCAGTTCGGAACCACACCAAGTTCAATTACAAACTTTCATCCAAAAAGCCTCTTTGCTGCTTCCGAAGCAGCAATGTATCAGCTTCTGTAGTGGAGTCAGCTGGGTTGTCTGTTTGGAACTTTTCCAACTAAAGCACCTCCATTGCATATAAAAAAGTACCCTGACGTAGACTTTCTATCATCAATACTGATTGGAAATCAGAATCTGAGTATCCTTGAATGTTAACTCGGAACATCATAACTCAGAACTAGATCCTTAGTTCTTCTCAAGATTAAGGATCGATTTACAACCGACAATGTTTCTCCCCTGGGTTTGACTGATATCTGCTCGTAACACACAGCATAAGCTATATCAGGCTTGTACATAGCATTGGTACATTAAGCTACCTACGGCAGACGCATAAGGCACATTACGCATCCGGCTGCTCTTCATCGGTCTTTGGACCCATCTCCTAGAAAGATGAAGACCGTGAGTGAAGGGCAAAAGAACTCTCTTAGGTTCTCCATGCTAAATCTTTTTAGATTTTCTCTATGTACAATTTTGGGGATAATCCAATTACCCTTTTGTTCTACTATAAGACACGAATGCCAAGGACATATGTCGCTTCTCCTAAGTCTTCATCGAGAAGGTTTTGAAAACCAACCTTAACTCTCGTATCATGCCTATACATTTCCCATCAAAGTATGTCATTGCAATAATATGAGAAACGTGATGGCATGATCTTTAACCCATTGTATACACAGGGTCATCCGGATTCTTGACAAAACCAAACGATTTGATTATGTCGTCAAACGAATGTTCCAGCTTCTTGAAGCTTGCTCAATCCATAAATGAGCGATGCATTTGCATAACTTATGTCTTCAGCAGAGGATACAAAACCTATCGGTTGTTCCATATAGATGTTTTCCTCAATAAACCCATTGAGGAAAGCTGTTTTGACATCCATCTGCCAAATTCATAATCATGGTATGCTGCGATGGCTAGCATTAAGGATGGATTTAATCATAGCTCCTCACAATCCAATCCTTGTTTCTGAGTATAACCTTTTGTCCACAGTCGAGCTTGAAGGTCTCTACCTCCCATCCTTGCAACTTTTCTTTGTAGACCCATTTACAACCTATAGGAACTATTCCTCTGGTGGATCCACAAGCACCCATACTTGATTGGCATGCATTGACTCTATCTCATAATCCATCGCTTCCAGCCATTTTCGAATATCTATCCAGTATTGCTTCTTCGTGCTTCTAGGATCATCACCATGATCATCTATCCCACTAGTAAGATTCAAATCTTGCTCATGTAGGAACCTATATTCTCTGGAGGTTTCGACATTCTAGAAGACTTTCGTACTAGAACCATAGATCTGTACTGAGGTTCGCTGAGTGGACGTCCATCTTCAGCAATCTCGGTTTTTGGCTCTTCGAACTCTTACTTGAGTTCAATATTCTTCCACGCCGCCGCTCCAAGAAATCGTTCTCTAGGAAGCGCGCATTCTACTGATCCAAACTCTTGATCACTGGGAAGTAAAACAATATCCTAAACTATCTTTAGGATATCCAATGAACCAACCCTTCTCGATTAAATTCCAGCTTATCAGATTTAACCAATTTAAAATAAGTGGGCAGCCCCAAATCTTCATATAATTCAGACTTGGACGTTTCCATACCATATCTCATACAGTGTTTTCTGGATAGTTTTAGACGGGACCCTATTAAGGATGTGCACAGCGGGTCTGGAGACCGTACCCCACAGAGACATTGGTAAGTCTGTAAAACTCACCATCGATCGTACCATATCCAATAAGGTACGATTTCTCCTTTCAGAAACTCCATTAAGCTGGGGTGTATAAAGGAGGAGTCAATTGTGAGATGATCCCATTTTCTTTTAAGAACTCTTGAAACTCTGTACTCAAGTATTCACCCCACGATCTGATCGTAGTATTTTAATACTTTTCCAGTTTGATTTTCTACTTCATTCTTGAATTCTCTGAATTTTCAAAGGATTCAGATTTGATTTCATTAAATACAAATACCATATCGTGACATATCATCTGTAAAGGTAATGAAGTATTCAAATCCTCCCCTAGCTAAAGTACTAAATGGTCCACACACATCTGTATGTATGAGTTCTAAAAGTTTTTAGTCGCTCTCTTTACTTTAAGGAGGAGACTGGTCATCTTTCTTGGAGACATGATTCACAGGTTGGATAGGGTCAGAACCCAATGAGTTTAGGATCCCACTTTCTCGAAGCTGTATAATCTCTTCTCCTATATGCACCCAATCTATGATGCCATAGATTTAGGATTTGATTCAGATCGAGTTCTTTTATTAAAATGGTTTGATTGAAGCATAGTATTCAATTCTAAGACATACAAACCATTTGTATTCACAGCGTACCAACTAAAAAAATTTCCAAAATGTATTGAACACATTATCCATTAAACGTACATAATAACCTGCTTTACACAAAGAGAAATAGAAATGATGTTTCTAGTGGCTTTTTCAAAGTACAATACTTTAAACAAATTCAAAAACATGTCGAGGTATCTTATCGAGTGGGTAAGTCCCCATGGCCTTGGCTGCAATTCGTGCCCTTTGCCATCCTCAAAATGATCTCGCCTTTGTCACCTCAGACTATTCTGAAGTACTGCAAAGACATACAAAATGAGATGTTGCTGGTGAATCAATATCCATGAATGACTATCTGAATAACACTAATTCATATTCAATCATAAGACATTGGTTCGTACTGCTTTTCCTTTGCCTTTCTTCAGATGTTCAGGTATTGAGGACAGTTCTTTTAGTGTCCATCTTTCCACAGGGAAACATTTCCCTTTGCATCGGCCTTCTCTGCCTTTGCGCTGGCTTCTTGAAGATCTTATTTGGGTTAACTCTGGACCTCTCTTGGTAGCACTTGGGCTTTTTATTGGCCCTGCTAGTGGGGCGGCAAAAACATCCTCATGTCCTTTCCTTCACATTCTGTCTGTGAAATTCTTTAAGCTCATTTAGCAGTTCCGAGAGGTTTCTCTCAATCCTATTGAGAGTGAGTTAGTTATAAAACGGTTTATAACTTGGGGAAGGGATTGTAGAATAAAATTCACTTTGAGGCGGTCTGGCATGACCACCCCATATCCATATGTCGATCTAACCATTGATCATTTTAAGAGTATGATCACTGGAGGTTCCCCTTCCCTCAACTTCATGCTAAAGAGGGATGCACACAATTCATACTCAACCACTCTTGGGTTTCGTCTAAACTCTTGTAGAGCTTAGAGGATTCACAAGCATTGAAACCTCTTCATGCTTAGTTTGAAGTTCTCTATTCATGAAGGCTAACATGTAATTTTTAGCCCTCCTACTATCCTCTCTCCCTTTTCAAGAGCATCAAGCTCAGCTTGTGGAGCATCCGTCCAATATCAAGTGGAAGAGGTGCTTTAGGACATAAGCAATTCTTTCAAAATCTAGAATAATTCTAAGATTTTTAGCCAACTTTTTAGGTTGGGTCCGGTTAACATGTTATTGTCCATTATCCTTAGGAGAACTTGTTGGCCATTTTTCGATTATTGTCACAAAGATGAAACTGCAAAGAAAATAATTTATTAGTGTCTTGTAATCTTTTAAACCTTTTAATGCATAATCAATTAGCTCCCACTATTTATTCGAGTCCTACACTCCTTAATAGGATCCGGAAATTTCGTTGGATTAATTTTTTATGTGGGGAATCAATTTCTTATCAAATTCAAATAACCTCAAATAATAGAATTCTGGTTAATTAAGTCTAATAAGGTAGGAAACTCTTTTCCTTTTATATCACTATATAAGGTTTGATCATATCCTTATCCTAGCTTCGGATACCTCACCTAATAGAATTCTTGGTACCCTAGGCTAGTTAAATCCGAAATATGTGCTTTCTTAGGATGGCATTTCATCATGTCTCACATATAGATCTTTGGTCAAGGTGAAATTACATCCAAGAACAACATCAAACTTAATTCTATGGATATAAAGATTGTTCCCTCACATAATAGAAATCTTGGGATATTAAATTTATATCAAAGAATTTAGTATCCTACAATGGGAGACTTGGATTAATAATTTTAAATGGGGAGATTTAGGTTTAAACCTTTAGTTATTCATTTTAGCATGTCATGTTTAATTAACAATTCATACATATCAACTATAGATAAATTAAAGCATGGGTTGACCATGGGCTTTTCGAAAATACACTAAAGGAAAACTAATTACCCTATATACATATCTCGATTGGATCGTCATCTGGATGCTCTTCGGTTCCCGTCTAGCGATTCCATTACATATTGGATCTTAGGCACGCAGGCCCGATTAAAATAAATAAATAAAATTTAATTATTACAAGCTATTTAATAAAAGAATATTACAAATACTTTTACATATTTGAAAACCAAAGGCGCCCATGATCAACCCTCTAAGCTAATATTCATTCATCACATAAATAAATATTAAACATTCATACCAAATATATAAACAATTATTTAAAGGCATGAATATAAACAATATTTAAATATAGATAATTCACTAAATATAAAATATAAAATATATCTAACGTATTAATAGTATTATATATATATTATGGGTAATATAATTCATAACTTTGGGGCATGCAACAATTACACATTTATAGAATCATTCACAAACACTTTTGTCATATTCCACCCAAAGATATATTATTAATTTTAGCATCATTTCAATACTTTTACAAAAGTCATGCATGGCATAGATAATGGGTTTTATCACTCCAAGAGTAATCATTCTATGAACACAAGTTACTTTTAGCTAAAGTAATACCTTGTATGAATATTTATCTTCTCAAAGACAATCATGTCATCTGATCATCATTTTTGAAACATTCAAACAACCAATTATTACATTTCAAAAATATAATAATTTATGTCATGCATGATGCATTATAAGATAATTTAACAAATAAACATCCTACATTAAATACCACCATCATACATACATAATATCACAATTCATCATATGATTAATAATCCATAACTTTATGCAACATCAAATCCACCACTAAACACTTGCAACATTTGCATACATTCATGCAAAACATACTTTAATCAATTAAAGATAACAAATTTATGCATGTCAGCATAAAACCATTTAATCAAAGTAATGAAATGAACATGCATGAACATTTTTCTAAATGAATAATCTGCACAAATTTCCTAAAACCTCATTCATCATACAGAATGAAATGCATTTCTTATGGCAAAACTAGTCATGGCCGAAAATGACAATAGCGATCTTGTAGTTTTCAACATCTCATGTAATAATCACATTCAAACATGCTTTAAATCATATCTAACATACCAAACATATTAGAGCAAGAAGAAAAACATGTTTTCCCAAACACAGAGATGGCCGAGACATACACGCATCAAACATGCTATGTACATCAAAACAACTTATCCAATACTAAGGATGTCATTATAAACCATTATCATCATTCAAAACATATAAGAATGAGAAGAAAAAATGAAATATACCTCTGATCTATGTATGGCCGAGACATGCATGAAAGATCTACTATGAAAAAAACATTTTGAACCTATCACTAACATGCAAACTCAACCAAGTTTGATGAACATATGAACACATGGAAAATGTCATTTTAGCTTATAAATTCGACATGCAAGGAGCTTTTAGCTTGATACCATTTGAAAGAAACAGCATGCATGCAGAAGAGTGGTGGAGATGGAGAGAAAGCAAAAAATGGATTCAAGAAAAAGGTTTTAAAAACAAAGCTTGGAAAAGAGATTATACCTACTCCTTTGGTTTGGATGATGAAGATTAGCCAAAGTAATGAGACCCCACACTTTAACACACCTTGAGTGGTTTAGAGAGTGGTCGTGGCTTTTAGAGAGAGTTTTGGTTTTGCTTTGAGTGAACAATGTGTGTTATGAACAAAAAAGCAACCTTTTGCATTTATATACTTGGGCAATTTTGTAATTATTATTTTTCACTAAAGCCCAATAAAATCTTTATTTATAAAGGGACCCACGAATTTTTATGCTACCCTTGAATAATCAATATTATTCAAGGGCCCATGTAAACTAAACTAGTTACAATGACAACCCATAAAGTTACCCTTTTACCCTTTAACTATTAAACATTATTTTTGCTCATCTCATTAATCTTAACATTTAAGATATAATAATTAAATAAATTAATTATTGCTTGACCATTTTAATCCTTAAAATGTCACAAATTTTCTATGTAACTATTACCATAGAAATCCCGTTATTACCCTCGAAGGTGCAGCCCTCTTCGGATACAATTTCTCTCTCATCTTCTCTAACTTCTCAGGCTATTGGTGTGACCATGTAGGTCCACCGTGGATTACGCGGGGCCTGTTCTAGATGAATCTGAAAACCTGTCCGGAGGCCCAACGACTATGGTAAACATCTAGCAATGTGCCATAGTCCTAAACCCGATGAAGAAATACTTCATCGAAACCCATTTCAGATCATACGTACCATGTAGGTAAAGTCCCTCCATTGAGATATCCTAATCGAGTATGGATTCATGGAACGTCAAAATCCTAAACCGATCTTCTACCGAATTGTCGATCAATATGTCCGAAACTTGTCATCACAAACTTACTTTGTATGACTAATAATAGACTCTGGCCAGGATTCAGTTTTCTGACATTTACGATTCGTCTAGGAACTCAAATCCGGATGGAGTCAGCGGTACTCCGAACTATATTCCGAGTCAATGGATCCTCTCTTGACCATCGTTCGTTTCGCATATGAACAACGCATGACCAAATAGGCTTTATTGTAGAAACATGATTAGTCTGTACTTTATACACCATATGAACCATAGCCTCCATATCGGATCCGACTACAATGTCTCAGGTCAAAGGAACTACATGTGCACGATATAACCAAACGATAAATCATGGACTACTGCTTTTCCAAGGATTTGTCGTTATTCGGTCACGTTTGAAAAACAGTTCACCAACCGTTAATCATACCAATGCCCCAGGACATGACTATCATCGTATCCGTACTTATATCAACCATGATATCTTTCGGAGCATCCGGTTCCTACTGTGCAATATAGGTGCCCAAATTTATATTGCTTCCGTTAGGGGACCTTTTCGATAATTCATTTACCTATTAAATGAATCATTGGACAACATATACATACTTTATTTAAATGCATGACTGAATAAAGGAAGCAATTTACATATATGAATTGAAGAAACTCTTTCTTCTATTATTTATGATATATATAGATACAAGACAAAATGCTCTGAAACCGACAACACGAATGGTTTCTAGGGCATACACTAATATACACTAACACTCAGGGGGGAGGTCGCAACCTTCTAGGTCAAGGAAAGGGAATTCCTTAACAAGATTAAAGTGAGCGACACTGCTCAGGCTAAGGCAGAAGCTAAGGTGGGAGCTAAGGCAATAGAGATTGTGGAGGCTTTAGCACAATAGCATGGTGTCAGCAACAAACTGAACTCTGAGCTATCCTTGGCTCAGAAAGCTATCGTGAGCTAGGAGGCCAAGTCCAAACAGTCTTCGCTCGACCTTGACCGGGAGGTGGCAGGCCGCCAGTAGGCCGAAGTTAAGGCTAGACAACTCAGGCTTTAGATTGATGAGTTGAACAAGGCCATCACTACTCAAGCCTGGGAGACATCCGTCTTCCTTGTCCAAAAATTTTGGGAAGCCTATCCTTCAATCGACTTCTCTTTCCTTCCTCGAGCTTATCAAAACGAAGTGGAAAAGATGAAGGTTGAAGCTTGGGGGGAGACCTATGTTTACTCGAACGAGTCCGAGGAAGAGGGCGAGGACCAAGGGGAGGCCAAGCCCAAGCTGCAGGTTGAGGATCCAACTCCCCTAAACATGATTCCACTAGTTGAGGTTCCTGACCTTGGAGAGGAAGTCATCGCCCTTCATGTGGACAAGTCATCTCTTCCTCTCGGCGAGGACCTTCTTGGATAGGTCGAGGTTGAAGCTCCTACTCCCCCACCCACCTGAAGAGTTTTTTTTTTTTTTTTTTTTTTTTTTTGCGTTTATAATTAAACTTAATCAATGAAAGAAACTTTTATCGTTTCCATGTCGAACACTATTTATTATACTTCTACGAAGTCGATTTGTCGTCTTAGTACGACTTATAACACCAAAACCCGAATTCGCTTAAAGTTATGCGTAGCTCGCTTCTTAATAAGCTTTTTCGGATTCGTACGATGAGATCTTATGCGCCGTTCGACCTTGATTTCAGACTTTATCGCCCTTTTCAATTTTTTTTTCAGGTGTCAGCTTAAGGCCGATTTCCTTCGACGTGTTTTTCCTTGAAATTAATTTCAACTTTAACTTTGTCGATTTGGGGGTGTTTCACCTTCAAAGAGTTGGATTTTGGCATGGCTTGTTCAAGAAAAGCTGCCTTTCTTAGACTCTTGACTCCGAGTTTTTTTAGAATACCATCGCTTAGGTCCCAATTTAGTAAAACGCTAATGGTCTTAAGATGTTAACAATGAATCAAAGAAAATAATGAATAATACCTTGTTTCTTGATCAAGTATTTTGGTCGTGAATGGCCTTACAACGAACATGAATGCAAAATATAAGAACAAGTGAAACTCAAGCTGCTTATTGGTAATACCTTCGCAAGTTCTTGGTGTTCCAAGCTCACATTATTTCTTCGCCATTGAGGCGTTCCAGGTGAAAAGATCCTGGTGCGAGCTTTTCGGATATCCTGAAGGGACCCTCCCATTTGGGACCAAGTGCCCCGAAGTTCGAGTTTTGAGTACCCTGGACGACCTTTCTGAGGACTAGATCTCCCACTTCAAAATCTCTATTTTTGACTTTGGTATTAAAGTATCGCTTGGCTCGCTATTGATATGAGGCGAGCCTCAACTGAGATTTGGCCCCATGTTTTTCGATTAGGTCTAGCCTCAAGTGGAGATGGTCTTCGTTTGCTCCTTCGTCAAAGACTTCTCTTTAGAACAAATTGATTCCTATTTCAACCGGGGCCATCGCCTCACATCCATAAGATAAAGAAAATGGGGTTTTGCCCATTGAGCTCCTGGCAGTCGTTCTGTAGGACCATAAAGCTTCTGGCAGCTCATCAACCTATCTCCTTTTAAGGTCATCGAGCTTCTTCTTTATGGTGTGCTTTATTACTTTGTTCATAGCCTCTACTTGTTTGTTGGCTTGAGGCTAATAGATGGCAGTGAAACTCTTCATGATGTCGAGCCGCTCGTAGAAGGTCTTGAAATCTTCGTTGTCGAACTGTTTCCCATTGTCGGTTATTATTGTGTGGGCAATCCCAAACTGACAAATTATGTTCTTATAGACAAAATCCTTCAGCCTGCTCGACATTATTGTTGCCAGTGGTTCGGCTTCTGTCCACTTGGTGAAATAATCCACGACAATTATCATGAATTTAACGCCCCATTTTCCCTGAGGCAATATGTTGATAAGGTCGATGCCTTAGATCGCGAATGGCCATGGGCTTGTAAAAGTGGTCAATTCTTGCGGTGGAGCCCATGGAATATCTACAAATCTCTAGCATCTGTCACATCTGCAGACATAATTTGTTATGTCATCATAAACTGTTGGATAGTAATATCCCTGGCAAAGCACCTTGTAAGCTAGAGATCTACCCCCTATATGGTTCCTGCAAATTCCCTCGTGTATTTCTCTCATAACATAATTTGCATCCTTGTGGTCAATACATAGCAGCAACGGTACATTGAATCCATGCTTATACAGTCTATCATTGATGAGCGTGTACCAAGCTATCTTCGTGTGGAGTGCTCTAGCTTTGGTTCTGTCATTTGGCAATGTGCCGTCTTTCAAGTAGGTGGTGATTGCATTCATCCAACTGTACCTTTGGCTTGTGGTTAACACTAGATCTTGTGGAGCGGAGATGCTTAGTTTTGGGAGGAATTTAACTAGGATTGAATCAGCCTTCTCATTATTCATTGCTGAGGCCAGGCGAGCCAATGCATCTGCCTGCAAGTTTTTCTCCCTTGCGATCTGGTGAATGGTAAAGGATCTAAATTGTCTGAGCTCGGTCTCTACTTCCTGGAGGTAGAATGTCATCCTATCTTCTTTTGCCTGGTATTCCTCGGTAACTTGATGGACCACGAGCTGTGAGTCACTATAGATCTTGATGGACTCTACCTCCATTTCCCTAACGAGTCAAATACCTGTAAGCAATGCCTCATACTCAGTTTTGTTATTGGAGGCGTTGAACCCGAACCTTACTACGGCTCTGATTGGGTTTCCCTTTGGACTTTCAAGCAAGAGGCCCGCTTCTGCTCCCTTTTCATTCGAGGAGTCATCTATATATAAAGTCCACAGCCATAAGTCGTCACTCGTTTGTTTCCGTTGCTCAATCTCTCCCAAGGTATCTACCTCTAACGGGCTTGGCTCAGCCTCTGGTTGATAGGAGAACTCAGATATAAAATCTACCATGGCCTGGCCTTTGATCGATGTCTTTAGGATATACTTGATGTCATGTTGACTTATCTCCATCGTCCACTGGATCAATCTACCTGATGCCTTGGGCTTTTGCATTATCTTCTTCAAGAGGAAGTTTGTCAGTACATGGATGGAATGTGCCTAAAAATAGGGTCGCAGCTTTCTAGCAGCAGCAACAAAGGTGTAGGCAAGCTTCTCCATCTCCAGGTACCTTGTTTCCGCGTCGAGTAGTCTCTTGCTCACATAATACACTAGCCATTGTATTCCTTCCTCTTCGTATATCAACGTTACGTTGACAACAGATTTTGATACCGACAAGTACAGTAGTAGCGACTCACCCTGGATGGGTTTTGACAGTAAGGAAGGCTGTCCGAGGTGTTTCTTCAGCTCCTAGAAGGCTCTTTCACACTCCTCTATCCATTTGAAACCATTATTCCCCTTCAAGGTCTCAAAAAATAGTAAACACCTATCTGTGGCTCAAGAAATGAACCTGCTAAGCGCGGCCACATGTCTAGTCAGGCTCTATACTTGCTTTATGTCAATCGGGCTTTTCATGTCAAGTAGGGCCTGAATCTTCTCTAGATTAACTTTTATACCCCATTGGTTCACGAGAAAGCCTAAGAATTTTCTGGAGCTTACCCCAAAAGCACATTTTAGTGGATTGAGCTTCATTTGATACTTTCTGAGGATGTCAAACATTTCCCCCAAGTGCTCAATATGACTTTCGATGACCTTTGATTTGACAAGCATGTCGTCGATGTATACTTCCATGGATTGGTCGATTTAGTTGGCAAACATTTTGTTCACCAAGTGCTGCTAGGTCGCCTCGAGGTTCTTGAGGCCAAATGGCATAATCTTGTAACAATAGAATCCTCGGTCAGTAATAAAAGAAGTATGTTCTTCATCAGGCTAGTACATCGGGATCTGGTTGTACATCGGGATCTGGTTATATCCCGAGTATGAATCCATAAAGCTAAGTAGTGAGTTTCCGCTGTCGCGTCTACTAGTTGGTTGATCCGCAGTAGCAGAAAACTGTCTTTTGACATGCCTTGTTCAAATCTGTGAAGTCAACATAAGTCCGCCACTTTCCATTCGACTTCTTGACTAGGACTCGATTGGCAAGTCAGTCTGGGTATTTGACTTTTCTGATGAATTTGATTTATGGGGGTTTGTCGACTTCATCCTTGAGCACTTGAGAGCGCTCTGCATCCATAACCCTTATTTTCTGCCTTGTGGGCCGAGCCTGTGGGTCGAGGTTCAACCTGTGGCACATCACCTCGGGGTTGATCCCAACCATATCTGCGTGCACCCATGCGAATACACCGAGGCTCCTCTTCAAGAACCCAACTAGATTATCATCCATTTCTCTGGTCAAGCTATTGTTGATTTTCAACATGCGAGTTGGATCTTCCTCGCTGACACTTATTTCTAGCAACTCTTCGGTCGATCCCGCTACGGGCTCTTCTTTGTAGATGTGAGGATCTATAGTGTCTACTAGCGGCCCGGGGTTCAACTTGGATTCTGCGATGATCATTGTCTTTAGGTGCGACCATTTTTGTGCGACGTTTATAACCTGATTATAGCATTCTCGAGATTCCTTAGTGTAGCTCATGATCGTCGCGACTCCCCAGAAGTCAGAAATCTCATCGTTTGGCAGTGCACTGATGTGACTACGCTTAAATCATCCAAGACTGGCCTTCCAAGGATGACATTGTACGTGGTTGGGTAGTCCACCACTAAGAATTCGATCATCACTGTTCTGACCTTTGGTTCTACCCCTAGAGTTACTAGAAGGTTGATAGTACCTTTGGAAACTAGGCTGTCCCTGGTGAACCCATAGAGTGGCAAAGGGCACACTCGTAGGTTCCTTTATGTGAATCCCATTCCTCGAAAGGCTCCCAAGAATATGATGTTTGTCACGCTCACGTTATCGACCATAACCTTTAACACTCTTGCATTGGCCACTATTACAATCGTGTCATGATTATGACGTGGGGATGTTTCACACTTATCAACTGTGAACCCCATTACCTCGCTTTCCTGTTTGGGCTGCTTGGGTGGCTTCCTCTCATAGCTTATTATTCGGGGGACCAAGTCCATCCTTGCTTCCCAAACATACTGCTTGCGAGCCCGTCTTGAGCTCCCCGCTATGTCAGGCCCTTTGTAGATCATATTCATGAAGACTTCATTGGGATTTGGTTGAGCCTGTTGAGCTGGAACCTGAACCTATCCTGGGCCATGACTACTTTGCTCGCCAGGGTTTTCGGGAGTCGGTTCTGCCTTAACAAATTCTTTCAGGTGGCCTCTTCTTATCAGGTCTTCGATGGTGTCTTTCAAGGCTCAGCAATCATTCGTGTTATGCCCGACATCTTTGTGGTACTGACAATATTTTTGTCGATCTCTTCTGCTTGGAGGCCCTTTCATGCTTTTTAGAGCAGACAGTCTCTTCCCCTCTCAGGACACTTCGTAGATGTGAGCGATGTCTTGAGTGAAAGAGGTATATTTTGCATACCGCGAGAAAGGTTGCATGTCACTGCGGTTATCTATCCTTTGTTTCTTCTAGGACTTGTTGCGATCCTTGTCGTTGCGATCTTGACCCCCACGCTTATTTGAGAGGCAATTTTGTCTCTTGTCCGAACCCCCCGTGTTGAGCTTCTAGCTAGCAATGCCAGTGACCTCTCTACTCGCTAGTATTTCGCGACCATCTGGTAGAATTTGGCCAGGCTTACATGATCTTCACTCTAGAGCTCTTTCCACAACTTCATGTTAGGTCTGATCCCTACGATCAGCAAAGTTCAAATGGATTCTTCGACGGCGTCAATGACTTTTGCCTACTTGTTTTGGAACCTTGTTAAATACGAGGTCAGTGATTCATCTCGCTCTTGGCAAATGTTTCTCAAGTAGCTAAATGGCATCACAAACTACCTCTTCGCCTGAAATTGTTGTAAGTACAGTGAGGAGAATTGTTGCTAGGAGTTTATGGAGTTCGCCTTGAGCCTTTTGTACCACCTCTTGGCATTTTCGACTAATGTGACTGTGAAGCACCATTATTTCACTAAGTCATTGACCTGGTGTAGCTCCATCAAGTCATTGAAGTTGTCAAGGTGGTCTCTAAGGTCCCCTCTCCCATCGAACTTGCTTTCCAGCACCCTGAACCCTTATAGGAGCGAGGCTTGAAAAACTTCTTCTGTAAAGGGGGAACTTATTACTTCCTCCGCCAAGTTGTTCTGGCGAGCTTTTAGATCATCAAGCATCCTCTGCATGCGATCTAAGTCTTCATTTTGGTTGCCCTGGCTGGCTCTGTTAAGCCTCACCTCAAGCATATGAGTCCGCAAGTTGGTTGCTTGCGAAGCTCCTCCGGCGTTCACATTGATGCGCGAGGTTGAGTCATGATGGCTGGGTTGATATGTGCTATCATGCTCGTCACTGCGTTGCTCGCAACCTCGGTCATAATCGAAATGTCGATCATTGCCAGATTGACGCACATGACTTGCTTCGCAAGCCTATAAAGATCGATCTTGCCTTGGGCGTTGGTTAAAATCGGCAGGCTGACACTAGGGATACCGCCGAGCTTCTCGGTGGTGCTCGTCGCCTTCGCTTTGCCTCAGCGGTTGCTTCCCCGGTCGCCTTCGAGGGTTTGTTTGCTCGCGAGACTCACGCTCGTGCGTGGAGTGCTGCCTGCAAGGTTGAAGGTGTTGATCGCCCCTTGGCGGTGACGAAACAGACTGTCCACCTACATAATTCATACTTGTTAGGATTGCGTTGGCGAAACATGGCTGGTCGTGGTTCTCGGCAACTAGTTGTTGGCTCTTCAGCTCAACCACGTTCTGTTGCACCGTCTGTGCAACCATTGTCCTGATCATCTCCATTAGTTGGTCGTTCTCGGGGGCTGATGTCCCTACCCCTGGTTGTTCGTGGTGTGCTGAGTTGGCTGCACAGGTGATTGGCATCCAACGTTCTCCTGTTGCACCTCCTGGTGGGTGGTTTCCACGTTCTCATGATTTTCGGTGGTAGTTTTTGATCTAGTGTACACTATCTTGGTCTTAAAACAGATAAATTGCAGTGAACGTTTGCCGGAATCTTTGAAATATTGGCGGAAGGCCCTCCATCTAGCGCCAAAATGTTGATGTAGAATTCTGCACCAACCAGCGTGATCCAATCGACCTTGCTAGGATCGGAACTGATGTGTGCGTGATTAGTGAAAATTAACGATGAATATGAATGAAATGAATTAAGAACAAGGAGATTTTTAAAGTGGTTCGGCTAGGTTAACAGCCTACGTCCACTGTGTTTTTGTATTTGCTGTGAGAGCTTACAATGCGATTTTTTTATCTAAAATTCGCAACCCGCTCTTCATTGTCTGAGAGGCTTTATATACAAGATTAGTACAAAGGAAAAAACGAAATTTAGGGGATTACAACCGATTCGAATCATAATTCTAATATCCTTGCCATTGGGCGCTGTGATTGTGCAGTGATTACTGTTGATCCAGTCATTCCTGCATTATCTGGGGATTGATTGAATGATCCCTTTAATTGTTTGCGACTAGCTTATGCTGGGTCGAGCCATAGCTCGACGAGCGTATGCTGGGTCGATCAATCATAGTTGTTGAGCTCATTCTGGGTTGAGCTATATCCTCAAGTTAGCCCGAGCTTGACAGAAAAATCACACGCAACAATATTAATAAGAATATACACCATAATAAAAATGTGTGTGTGTGTGTGTGTGTGTGTGTGTGTGTTTTTGGGTAATTAATAATTTTATAACGAATAAAGAATGACATTAACTGGGAAAACCCCGAGCTCTACAACTCGCATGTCAAAGCACACGAGGTAAAGAAGTAGAAAAGCTAACTAGAAGGCGAGGATTTACAATCTTTTACAAGCAACACAACCCAAAGCAGGTCAAAAGCAAAAGGAGCCAGATCAGAGCCAAAAACAAAGCAAAAAACACCAGAAAAGAAACACCACCAGCATCTGCATAGAGGATCATCAAAGAACCAGTTAAGTGCTTTTATATATATATATATATGCAAATATAAACATTAGAATAAAGCACCTCTTCTAATGCAATATGACGTTAGGAGAGGTGATTTATCTTTTTCGACAAAAATTATAATTGGAGTAGTCTTTAGGCACTACAATACAATCTTAATGTCAGTCATATACTTTTCCCTCAACATCGATGTGATTCTGGTCGGATATAATTTTAATGGGAGTGTTTGAGCCAATTTTCGCATACTTTAACTAATTCTTTAAGACCTTAAAATTATCGACCAGGTAAGAGCTTTAGTGGTTACTTCTATTAGGACTTGACAAGAGACTCAAACTCAACACATCTTAAGTAATATACCCAAAAGTCTCTATTGAATCACTTTGATCACATATGTCATAGATAATTAATTAATTTCCAAGTTTATTAAAATCACTTATTAATAGTGTTATTTTTTTATTAATTTAATTTAAGGAGAACGACTTACACGTACCCAAGGTTTGTCGTAACGACAAGTTGGTACCCAAAAGGTTTTGAAACGACAAATAAGTACCTTCCGTCATGTTCTGTTAGTGGTTTCTGTTTATTAATAGTAAAAAGACTAAAATGCCCTTAAAGGTTTAAATTTTAGTTTTTTTATAAATTTCTAAAAAACCCCCTAAGTTTACAAATTTAACTAAATACCCCAATGTATAAAAATTTTGTAAAATAACAAAAACACCCCCGTCACCTGCAATGCCAGATTCCGGCCACCACCGCCGGAATCTGGCCGGAAAGTTGCATTACGACACAGACCCGTCGGATCTATGTCGTGACGCGTCGATCTGGCCTTTTCCGGCCAGATCCGTGGCTGATCTGGCCGAAAAAGGCCAGATCTACGGCTAGATCTGGCC